>NW_020438911.1:734489-765361 GCF_000699045.2 Agrilus planipennis | reverse complement strand
CTAGCAAGGAGATCGGGCTGAAACTATAGCTACAAGCTATCCAAGGATGGTACTATAGAATGTCACCTCAAGGTAGGCCTAGTGGCGTCATCTCTTGGTTAGGCCGGAAACTTATCAATCCACCCTCGTATAAGCATAAGATTTGAAGATATTCACAAAAAGAGAATAAGTTTAAGCAACAAAATGTCCAAAACCATTTTATTTTTCTTCGCAATCGTTTGCATTTCTGGTAAGTCTTAGTGATCCTTTTAAGTATGTTCTGAATATAAGAAGAGTGGTATAAGAAAAAAATTGAAAAGTATTAGAAATTCTCATTCTAATTTACGATTAAAATATATATTCCATATCATTTTTAATTATAATCACCATCCTTTATTTAAAATCATTTTATATTTTTTCATACGTTCAATAAGCGTGCCTTTAAATTGCATGGTTTCAATATTCTTAATTTAAATATTGTTAATTGTTGCTAATTGATTTTTTAGGTATCCTTGCCAGACCAAGCTTGAAAGCAGCTAGTAATTGTAAGTAATTTTTATTTATTATTTATCAGCTTTTAAGTACTCCGCGTCTTAGTCTACGTGAAGAAAAATTGACAAAAAGGGTCGTTTGTTCCTTAATTTTATACAAACAACCAAATTACCTTAAAAATATGCCGATATTTCGGAATTATCGAGACGCCTTGTCACGGTGTAAAAGGGCATTAAAAATGAAATAGAACTAAAAAAATAAAGCTTATTCAATTTTTTTCATTTTAATGCAAATTTTATACTATTTTGAATTTTTTATATTTATTTCCAAAGCAAAGCATATTCGGATGATATTAACACCTGAGAGTCTATTCTCCATTTATTTTCGTTACAATAACGATGTAGTTAAATTGCTAGCACTCACTATTATGAGTCGGTGGAGGAGACCTTCAACCGGTGACCGCTTGTAGCATTCGCTATTATGAACCGGTGGAGATGGTACCCAGGTTGAACACCCCTCCACCGACTCATAATTGCGAGTGTTAGCAACATAACGACATCGTTATTACAATATAACGAAAAAATTGTGAATAGACTCCTTGTATGTTCTTTAAGTAAATTAATTAAAATCTGGCAAATAAATAGAGAAATGAGTTATCATGCTGATCATATATATTAACTGTTGCTGTCAGTGCTATCTACTTCTATAGTACTGTCGAAATAAGAAGGCTACTATATCTAATTCTAGTCTATCCATCTCTATTTTTAAATTGTATAATTTTTCTACTTGCCTCATTGTCCTAACATTCCACGCTCCGACTCGTGAAACATTGCACTTATTGATGGCATCCCCCGAGGTAGTCCCCGCCCGGATATCCGAATGGGGGACTAGTTTACGTCCGGAGTGCTTTACCCTAGAGGACGCCATCTAAATAACGATTTAGATTCAGAAAACATTGATAAACATTTACATTGTGTGCTTGCTAATGATGTTGATGATTTCCGTCAAGAAAATAAAAACTCCGAGGGTAAGGAAAATTAAAAATTAACAGAAATTAAAAAAAAAAATAAGGATGAAATATTTGGATGAATGTTTTACACTAAACGATATAATTAATTATACTGTATATTGATTTTCGACTTACAATTTTAGACTTTATGGGAGAAATTTATTAGAATTCTTTGACTGAACATAAACTGATAATCCAGTTTTTAAACAATCACAAAAATCAAAAATTTAGAACATCATACCTAATAGCGAATACTGGCCTTAACATCGTTTGTATTTTATACTGTTTAGATCATAATTTTAAATGTGTTTTCCTTCAGCTTTATTCATATACTAATTATTAATTTTCTATTCTCATCTGAATCGTACCTGCATACGTACGTATCCGTATTTATAAAATTTGATTATGAAATCTATTATGAGAGATTAGACTGTTAGTAGGTAGGATTGTTTCATGAAAATAATTAAAAACTTAGGTATTTGATAAATGTTCGTAATAGCTATCATTTGTTCTGTTTTCAGCTAAAATCCCTTCCCCTGATTACTACGACTACGGTCTCGGTATGAGTTCATTTACATATAGTTATTAAATTATGTTAATTAAGTAGGGTACACGATTAAATAATTGAATTGCATTGGTGTTTTAATTCAACGGTAATGGGTTGTAGTTTGTTGACAAAAATAAAAGTCTAGCTTTTAATAGTAAATACCTGAAACGAGCTCCATAAATTAAACCCGAAAGGTTGAAGTACAGGGTGTCCAGAAAGGGTAGGGGTGTTCGTAAATTCAATAAAAAAAGCACAATGTTAATTTTTAGATAAAATTTAAAAAAATTAAGTGCTAAAGATGATGTCCAAATGTTGACCCTCTCGCTGCTAGCACTCCTGCAACCGGAAACGGCGACCGTTTCGGTGTGAATATTGTGCTTTAATTGCAGTTAAGATCGTGATTTGTTTACATAAATTTAAAGTAATCGGGGCTTCTTGGAGGCCCGTTGATGGTGCTTCGACGAGAGATCTCTTTTTGCGGAAAAAGTTGATTGACAACCGGAAACGATTGTTTTGACGTGTGGGAAGTGTAGCCCCTTCTTGTCGAAATCACTTTTCCACATTAAAACCACCAAACTCTTGCAGTTCTGGAATCAAAATGTTTCTTAACGTGCCACAATACCGGTCACTGTTTACCGTAAGTGTTCGCCCTCGACGTTCTTCAAAAAAAGAAGGCCTTCACCAGACATTACAGCCCACGCAATAACTTTTCGACTATGCAGTGGTTATTCATGTTTATGTCTTGGATCCTCTTTGGCCCAGTTGCGACAGTTCTGTTTGTTTACGTGACTATTTGAGTGGAAGTTCGCTTTGTCACTAATGAGAATGTTTTCAAATCCGAGTACAAATAAAATATACCCCGTCGAAACGTTGTAACATCTTTTCATTTGATTATTAATACCAAACAGCAAATATTCCAAGTTTCAAGTAAATTCAACCACAAATAAGGTATGTCCCGAACAAAAATTTCAACAACTTTTTGCCCCCCCCCCCTGTGGAAGTTGAATTTTTTAAAATGTCGAGATAGATCTTTCAGAAAGTAAATGAGAGACCATTAACACCCACTTTCAAGTACATCTGACCGCAAATAATATATGTTCCATTTAAAAATTGCAACTTCTCTTGACTACCGGAAAAAAGTGTAAACGATGTTTCTCGAAAAGTTCGCAATGACATTGTAAATCTTATGTAGATACATCGATTACAGCTATGCCCCAAATTAATTTGACATAGCAATTTCTTTAAAATACAATAACGGATCACTGTTGTTTAATAATTTAAGTGATTTCTAAACTTCATACAACGGAAACAGAGATAATAAAAAATACTTGAGCGTGTGATTGCAGTCTCTAACCGAATGTGTGAATAATAAAAAAAAAAAAACCTTTGGGTGTTTCATTCCCACCAGCCAGTAATGCTGGTGGGCGGGCAGTCCCTCCGGACTATGCCGGAAGGTAGGGCGGAAGGCCCTCTTCAGCCTGCTTTCAGGAATCGTGGGAATGGGTGGGTGGTGGTTCGGGTGAGAAAGATGAGACAGACGAAATGAAGACAGAAGAGAATGAAAGATTATCTGTGGAATATTACTGCCCCAGCATTTGCCTAAGTGATCCAAGGAAACCACAGAGAAACTTGGACCAAGGCAGACGGACCCGGAATCGAACCGGCGTCCTCCCGAATGCTAAGCAGTGGTCTAGACCTCTAGGCCATGCTGCTCGGTGTGTGAATAATCTCAACAACAACATTTAAAAGTATCGTCGACCCCGTAACCAGCAATTTACCCCAAAAAGCCCCATAAACATTAAAGTAATGAACCATCATAAACGGGCAAATTTTTGAAGTCTTTGTTCTTATAGCCCCCAATAATGCCAGACGGTATTTTGTATTTGACCGAAATTTGTAAAGGTAAACAAAAAGCCATAAACCCCGGTCTGTTTTTTTGGTGGAGCAGTATGTGCTGAAAGCGATCTTTAAAATGAATATCTACAAATGTGGTTACGGAGACCGAAACACCAGATGTTGGAAAATTTAACAAGAATTAAATTATTTATATACACTTATTTAAATATTAAATTTTACTTATTACTCCTATAGTATGATGATGTTAACTGAAACAAATGACACACCCCCCGTTGAGAGAGTAACGATCAACATCATTTGAAAAGAACAACGTATCAACTACTTTAAATATCTACATGTACTTAATGTTTAATTTATACAATTGTCTTCGATTGGCAAAGGAGCGAGTTGCTTTACACTTCTTTTCACGCTGCTTGTCGATGTTTTCACCGAAACCGTCCGAATCACTCCATCTGTAGTGGGATATATATTCACCACCCTTCCAACACTCCATTGCATGGATGGAACATTATTTTTTTTAATTAGAACAATGGTGCCGGTTTTGATAGAGTGTTCACCGTTCGACCATTTGTAATGAATATTCAATTCGTTCAGGTACTCCTTATGCCAACGATTCCAAAAATCCTGACGCACTTTCTGAGTATGCTGCCATCTCGTCACCGATAAGAAAGTGTCCTGGGGTGAGGACAAGAAGGTCATTAGAATCATTGGATATGGGACAAAGGGGTCGAGAATTGGGAATGGCTTCGATGTCGACAGTAAAGGTGTTAAGGGAGGGATGAAATTCCAATTAATACCTTGATCACTAAGAAAATCTGACGTTTTTCTTTGATGATTGGTCGATTGAAACAGGTTTTAAATCTCCTTCAACTCGTTCCATGCCCCAAGCAAATTTGTGCCGTTTTCGTAATGAATAGACAGAGGCTTTCCAGGACGGGCAATGAACCTTCTCAGTGCAGCGATAAAGGCTTCAGTGGTCAGATCGCTGACGACCTCTAAATGCACGGCCTTAACAACTAAACAAACAAATACTGCAACATATGATTTTATTAGAGTACTATTCCGATGTTTTTTGTGTTTTATATAAAACGATCCGCAATAGTCTACGCCAACGTTTAAAAACGGTCTTGCTAGCGTGATTCGAACTTCCTGAAGATTTCCCATCACGTGGTTTGTGGTCGGCGGATTGGCTCGGGAACAGCAAACACAAGATCGTATTATTTTACGCACCTGATTGCGTTTATTTACGACCCAATACCTTTGATGCATCAAATACAGAGTCGTTTGAATACCAGCGTGAACATTATTGGTGTGATATTCTCGAATTATGAGATTTGTTACATGATGCAACTGTTGAATTTTTCTGACGACCTCCTACGCGCATTAAACCATCACGGTCAATAAACAGGTTAAGAGCCTGCGATGGTTTTTAGGCTAACCTTCCCGTTTTCCTTTGAGTTATTTCATCCACTCTCTCGCTTGATGACGAAGCTTGAACTAGTTTGAGTATTACCTTTTCGGCATGCCATAGTTTTTCAGGTCTTAAACTGCCTCTACGATTGGTTTTAGGTCTCATACGTAAACAGTAGGTCATAACTCCTTTTAATCTTCTAAATACGGAAAAGTTGTGGAAGAAATCTACATTATTAGTTACAAAACAACTAATTTTCTTCGTTTCTGGCAAAACAACAATGGCTGAGATAATTGTCTTAGGCCACAAATCTTCCCCTTTACTTAACCAATGAGGACCTTCACCCCACAGTTTATTGTTTAAAAAGTCTTCAGGTAGTTGACCTCTAGACAATGCATCTGTTGGATTACTTTCCGAAGGCACTATTGTTGAAGGTGTATGTTTGGAGCGCGGCGCTGTACCGGCGAATGCTGAAGATACCGTGGATAGAAAACATTAGAAATGAAGAGGTATTAGAAAGAATAGAAAGGCAGATGACTCTATGGAAGTCAATAAAAAATAGGCGAGATAGGTTGGTANGCCCGATAAAAGGACAGGGCAGATACAAATATCCCCTGCTCTTTCTGGACACCTTGCATATATAAATTTATAAGTGTTATTAATATTATGAAAAACAATAAATATTAGCATCAATGAAAAAAATGAAATAGGCAAGTAAATACATAAAGAAAGGAAGAGGGTAAAAGTTGAGTCCAAACGGTAATTGTTTTTTAGGTATCCTTGCCAGACCCAACTTGAATGCAGCTAGTAATTGTAAGTACTTAATTTTTATTTATTATTTCGGAAAGCATTGATAAACATTTACATTGTAATACTTATAACTTATTCTATTTTCAGCTGAACTCCCATCCGCTAAAGTGCTTGCTAAAGTAGTTGATGTTTCCAGTCAAGATCATAAAACCTCCGGCGATAGTAATCCTATCCACGACCGTAAGAAATATTAAAAATTAACAGAAATTAATAAAAAACAACGATTCTAATATTTGTATGAATGTTTTACACTAAACTATATAAAACGAATCATTTATACTGTATACTGATTTTCGACGTACAATTTTAGACTTTATGGCAGAAGTTTATTAGAATTAGTATAAACTGATAATCCAGTTTTCAAACAATCACAAAAAGCAAAAATCTAGAACATCGTAATAGAGCATACTCGCTTTCACATCATTTGTATTTTGTACTGTTTAGATCATAATTTTCATTCAAATAAAATTGTTTGGCTTTCCTGTTAAACATGTATTCCTTCAGCTTTATTCATATACTTTGTATTTTGTACTGTTTAGATCATAATTTTAAATATGTTTTCCTTCAGCTTTATTCATATACTAATTATTATTTTTCTATTCTCATCTGAATCGTACCTGCATACGTACGTATCCGTGTTTGTAAAATTTGATTAAGAAATTTATTATGAGAGATTCGACTGTTAGTAGGTAGGATTGTTGCATGAAAATAATTAAAAACTTAGATATTAGATAAATGTTCATAATAGCTATCATTTGTTCTGTTTTCAGCTGATATCATTTTCTCTGATGATGGCTACGATGAAAACCATATCTATGTGGGTCCAGTAACATATAGTTATTAAATATGAGTGTATTAAGTAGGGTACGCAATTAAATAATAGAATTACATTGGTGTTTTAATTCAACGACTGTAATGGGTTGTAGTTGGTGACAAACATAAAAGCCTTTAGCTTTTAACAGTAAATACTAGAAACGAATTATTTCCGAGCTCCATAAATTAAACCTGAAAAGCTGAAGTACAGGGTGTCCAGAAAGGGTAGGGCTGTTTGTAAATTCAATAAAAGAAGCGCAAGTCAGAAAAAGAGATCTTCTTTGTTAATTTCTAGACAAAATTTGGAAAAATTAAGTGCCAAAGATGATGTCCAAAAGTTGACCCTCGCGCTGCTAGCACTCCTCCAACCGGAAACGGCGACCGTTTCGGTGTGGACATTGTGCTTTAATTGCAGTTGAGATCGTGGTTTGTTTGCATACCTTTAAGGTATCTCTATAAAAAATAAACAAGAGATGTTAGATCGGGGCTTATTGGAGGCCAGTTGATGGTGCCTCGACGAGAGATCACTTTTTCCGGAAAAAGTTGATTGACAACAGCAAGCGATTGGTTTGAGGTGTGGCAACTGTAGCCCCATCTTGTTGAAACCACTTTTCCACATTAAATCCATCAAACTGTTGCAGTAGTGGAACCAAAAATTTCTTAACTTGTCACAATACCGGTCACTGTTTACCGTAAATGTTCGCCCTCGATGCTCTTCAAGAAAAGAAGACCCAATGATGACTTCACCATACATGGCAGCTCACGCAATAACTTTTTGACCATGTAGTGGTTGTTCATGTTTATGTCTTCGATTATCTTTGGCCCAGTTGCGACAGTTCTTCACGTTTAGTTTGTTTACGTGACCATTTAAGTGGAAGTTCGCTTCGTCGCTAAACAGAATGTTTTCAAACGTTGGAAAGCGCTGAAGCATTTGATTTGCAAAATTCAATTGGAGAGGATAATCGGCAAAGTTCACTTTTCGAACTAACTGAATTTTGTAGGCTGTAAGATGTAAATCTTGCTTTAGAATCTTCTGTAACGACTATTTTTAATCTCAAGTTCTTAACTGCGTCTGCGAACTGATTGAGACGGATTTTGACGCACTGACACTCTCATTTCTTCAATCGTTTGTTGGGTTCGAACAGAGCGTGGGCGAACTGGATTGTGAATTTTTGCAGTCGAACCGGTATTCTCGAACATTCGAATTCATAGTAGAATGAAGATTCTGGCTATAGGGCCGTGGTCTAAGTGAACTATTCCGTCCAGACGTTTCGTCAGCTACTGCGGCTGACATCTTCAGTGGTGATGTTGCGTTGACAACGTGAACGTAGATTATATCTCGAAGTCTTGACAGCGACTGGGTCGCCCGAATCTTCATTCTACTAAGGATTCCGGCCGTAAAAGTCTTTGTTCTTATATTCGAATTCATTTTCTGATGGTATCGTCCTTCGGTGTATTCCGTACATTGAATTGATCGTTGAGCCATGATCATCGGATCACCATTGTTATAATAGGCGCGTACGCAACAATCACGATGGTCTCCCGGGTACACTTCCATGACCATTAAATCTCCAAAAAGTATTGAGACAACCTATCACTACCGCACGCCTCCGAACCGGCCCGATAAAAGGACAGGGCAGATACAAATATCCCCTGCTCTTTCTGGACACCTTGCATATATAAATTTATAAGTGTTATTAATATTATGAAAAACAATAAATATTAGCATCAATGAAAAAAATGAAATAGGCAAGTAAATACATAAAGAAAGGAAGAGGTTTATCTTTGAGTCCAAACATACACTCTCGTTGCTAAATGTAGTAACTTCTTTCAGGTTCACTGGATTTAATTTGCTTAACCTTTCGCTAGTCATACAGACAGCTTCCTCAAAAGGATCCGTCCCTTATAGAGAAATTTTAATATGGGGAATAATGAAAACTAGTATTATCAGTCAATATAGTCGACTGTCATTTCGCCCAACATACCTAAGAAAAAAATCGGTTGTCTGTAAAGTCGGTTTACTGACGATAGTTGAACGTGACAACGTTATAAGAAAATACTGATTGAATTGATTTAACACAATTCTAATGATACGATATAAGTATTTTGAGGTTAAGAACCTACCTGCTTCAATACAACAAAGTTGCAATAATGTGTTTGCAACGTTCTCTTAAATCGGCTTTGCACGTGCAAGTCATTGATATGATATTGCTTAAATCACCCAGAATCACCTCACCAATTATATAACGTGAATCACTTTTTAAATCCGAAGTATGTAAAAAGTAGGCAGTAAACTTGACGGAATTTTAAGGCTAGCTTCCGGATTTGTTATTTCCGAATTTTATAATGTGATTGACGTTAAAAACACGCTCACCTTCAACGAAATTTCCTTTCCGAGGTTTTGTGTCAGCCCAATCACATATTGTGTCAATACTTATCATTTTATCGTAATTTAAAAACTTGGAAATTGCACGGTACACTTATAGGAACTATAAATTTCCCTAATCGGCGCCATGTTTTTAGGCTCCTCCCATTTGACGGATCCCAATATAGAAAGAAAGACTCTTTCAAGTACTGTTTGAATGACGACCGTCATTATCAAAGAGTACAGGAGAATTAGTAAGCATAAGAGGTCCGTGATCGTAAATATTTTGTTAAATACCGACCTCAATCGAAACCGTCAGACGTGGATCGCGACTTCCATCTCACTGAATCTCGTCAGCAAACTGTAAACAATTCCAATGGAATACAGGATAACTCAACCTACTGTTTTCAGACAACGTTTTATAAATTAACTGTTTATAATTTATTTTCTCCTTTCAACTGACTAACTAGACTAGAGTGGTTTCTAACAGAACGCCTACTTTTACTAACGACAGACGTTATAGAGAATATCGTAAACACTGAAAAAAGATAATTCCAACCAATCAGTTCTAAAGCCAACCTTGATCTTTTGTGTATCGAAGTACCTATCGTCTAACCGCTGCACCACTTACTGGTATTCGGTTATTTCTTTTCACTTTGCTTGTACTACTCATGAAGTATTTCCTAACTTAAGAAGGGTGTGTTCAAAGCGCAGCAAATGACTATAGACTCAACTGGAAATAAGAAAGAAAATACGTCCTTTCTCACATATTATTTATTACGGATTTTTCCAATTTTGATCGTCTCAACTATACGGTGTGGGTTCAGTCTGAAAACCTTTGCTTTAAATGTTTCATTCCCACCAGCTATAGGTAGTCCCTCCGGATTACGCCACATGGTGGAGCGGAAGGCCCTCTTCAATTTCGTTTCGGGAATCGTGGGAATAAGTAGGTGGTGGTTGGGGTAGAAAAAGGAGACGAACAAAGTGAAGAAAGTGAAAATTATCTGTGGAATATTACTGCCCCAAACATTTGCCTAAGTGATTCAAGAAAACAACAGAAAAACTTGGACCAGGGTAGACGGAATTGAAATCAAGACAGTGTTTTTTCTAATTATTTTTAGTATATTTATTACCATTTGAAGTCATTGTCGAGGGTACAAAAAAGGACTTAAGGTACCTTTTATCCAGAAAAAAATACTGTACCCAAGCGATGGAGGAATTTTTTTTTCATTTCCATAAAGAAGGACAGTATTTACCGTCATTCTACACAAAGTGTATATTTAACTTAGAAAATTAGAAACTTTAATTTTATCCTGATGATCCTAGTCAGGACAAATTTTTCAAATTATTGTATTTTCGATGATCTTTAACACGCATTTAGGACATCAAAGCGAGCGAAACTCGGTGATGGCGAATTCCCTCCCGCAGGTAGTTGGTTAAAATATAGATTTCGAATTCCCTCCCGGGTACTAGCCGAATTCCCTCCCGTTCATATCAACTCCGATAATTAAGTTAACGACTACTTACCGATTCTATTTATCGAAAATAAATATATATTTATAGTGCACTTCAGTACTTCAGTAAATTAAAGATAAAATAATTTCAGAAAGAAAACACATATCAGTTATGAAATGTTTATTTATTTAATTTTAAAATGGTTTCCCACTACCTTAACAAATTCAATGTTTGGAAATTCGTGTGCGTCTAGCTTTTTGATGCAATCATCTAGAAAAACTTTATTAGTTTTAGTTTGTCTTGTATTTGACCAATAGAAGGGTAGTCTGATAAAATTATTATTGTTATTGTGGTGTCTATAATATATGAATAATATTAAGATTAATATGTGATGTGAGGCTGTATTATTTAAACAACTCTTTATGGCTTTATAGTGGCAATTAGCACTCAAGGTCATCCGCCGCCGTTGGGAGGCAATTGATGTATAATTAGGAGGGAATTCGACATACCGAAAATTTTAACCCTAATTAAAAACAGGTATATGGGAGGGAACTAGGCATTATCCGCGAAACCGAGGGTAAAAGCTAGTGGTCTATACCATCACCCTTCGTCGTCAGTCCTGAAACTGGTTGAACACGCACCTCCACTCCTTCCTATCCTGAACTAATCTTCGCATCTCCTTAAAACCAGAACATCCCACATCTTTAACTATTTGCGAACAGTAATCTTATCTAGATCTACCTCTACTCCTGTTGATATGTGTCTGACTAGACCTTTATGCCTGAGAAGGTGTCCTACCAACCCATATCGCTTATCTTTTATTGACTTCCATAGAGTCCTCTGTTCTCCTATTTTTTCCTAATACCGCCTCATTTCTAACCTTCTCTATCCACAGTATTCTCAACACAACATTCGCCGGTAACAGCACATTTCGAACGCTTCTAACCTTTTCTTTTCTGCGCCCACCGTTTATGT
This sequence comes from Agrilus planipennis, assembly GCF_000699045.2. NCBI lineage: Eukaryota > Metazoa > Arthropoda > Insecta > Coleoptera > Buprestidae > Agrilus > Agrilus planipennis. The sequence continues at coordinate 753,648 of NW_020438911.1, read as the reverse complement.
TTCGCAGAGGTAGAGACGCGATATTTTCTTCAAAATTGTCTGGGACCTCTCTTGAGATAATTAATTAGTTCGCGTAACATACATAATCATAATCATAAACATCATTATCGTACCATCGTCAATCCTAAACTTGGTTGAACATTTTTTTTTGGGTGTTTCATTCCCACCAGCCAGTAATGCTGGTGGGCGAGCAGTCCCTCCGCACTATGCCGGAAGGTAGGGCGGAAGGCCCTCTTCACCCTGCTTTCAGGAATCGTGGGAATGGGTGGGTGGTGGTTCGGGTGAGAAGGATGAGACGGACGAAATGCAAAAGAGTCAAAGATTATCTGTGGAATATGACTGCCTCAGCATTTGCCTAAGTGATCCAAGGAAACCACAGAAAAACTTGGACCAAGGCAGACGGACCGGCGTCCTCCCGAATGCTAAGCAATGGTCTAGACCTCTAGGCCATGCCGCTCGGTTTGGTTGAACACGCACCTCCACTCTTTTCTATTCTAACCTTCGCATTTCCCTAAAACTAGAATATCCCACATCCTTGACTATTTGTGAACAATAACCTAATCTAGGTCTACCTCTCCTCCTGTTTCTCCTGTTTCTGATTTTAATATGTCCTCAACTAGACCTAGGATATTTAAACACAAAAATATGTTTGCGTTTCATTATACCGAATAAGTACGCACATATTACGTATTTATTCACATCCAAAAATATCCTCGGTGATTTTATGTTGACACTATTACTTAACACCAAGTACAGTTACAGAATTTATCCACATACGTATAATATGGTCATTGTCGTACTTCATTTAGAAGAACTAAAAACCTACATTTCGAATATTCATTGACATAAAATTCAAAATTATTGTTACATTAAGTGCTAGTCAGTCACGTTTAACGTATCTGTGCTCAGTATGCATTCGTTATAAGATGAAATTTACTGGAGTTTCTTCTATAACATTTGTATTCTTAGTTAGTGCTCTATGTATTGATATTGTTATTGGGAAAGAACATCATAGGGAAGAGAGAGCTGTTATAGTTTATCAACGCAATTCAGTTATTCAGGTAAATTAATTGAAAACTATTTTATCTATCTATCTAACACCAAAAATATCTGCAAGCATTACTTCGTTAGATCATTAGATCCTATGAAAATTATTGAATAGATCGAAACAAAAATCGTTATTTTTTTTACGTAATTCCTTACTTGTTTAAAATGCTTTAATTTGTTTTATAAATTCCTTCCTTTTAAATCTGTTTAATTTTTAACTTTTGTTTTATGTTTATAATAAGCGTTATCGACTGAAGTTCAAGAATCATGTTACCTATTTGAAACAAAATATCGTTCCCTGAAGATCAATCAAAATCAATTCAAGAATTACAAAATCTGTCAAACATTTACTTCTATTGAGCTTCAAGTAGATATATATTACGTTCGCTGGTAATCAAATCTGCAATTATATCAGATATTTAAAAATAACACGAAAAATATCGTCAACTGTTAACATCCACTGTCAACCGTTTCAGATTAGTTTGTAAAGCCTGGTCAAATAACAGTAAAGATATGTATACTGCCGGATGCCTGATGCCTATTTCCTAATTACGCATTCGTATAAATTAATTCGAACATGTAATCTGCAGTGAGCAGGTCTCTTCAAAAAATGTCACGAATTTTGTGTTTTTTCAAAAACTATTTATTTATTCATGAATATCTATTTTGTTCCCTTCAAAGTAATCCCCAGCAGATATTATACACTTGTGCCAACGTTTTTCCCAATCCTTGAAGAACTTTAAAAAATCATCTTTTGAGATCTTGTTCAGCTCCTTCTTCGATGCCGTCTTTATCTTCTCAATCGTAGCGTGACGTCTTGCTTTCATGGGACCCTACAGTTTCGGGAACAAGAAAACATCACAGGAGCCAGACCTGGGCAGTACGTTGGCTGCGTCACCATTAGTGTGTTGTTTTTGGCCAAAAATTCGCACGCAAGCAACTATGTGTGAGCAGGGGCTTTATCATGGTGCAAAAGTTAATCTTCGTTCTTCCACAAATCCGGGCGTTTCTTGCGGATTGCTTCGCGCAAAATACGCATAACTTGCAGGTAGTATTCCTTATTGACCGTCTACTCTGTGGCAAGAACTCAGATGCACCACACCCCTGCAATCGAAGAAAACTGTAAGCAAAATCTTCACATTCGACGTAACTTGGCAAGCTTTTTTTGAGTCTTGACTCATGCGGCAGCTTCCATTGGGATGATTGAGCTTTGGTTTCCACGTCATAACCATAAGCCCATGATTCCTCACCAGTTATGACCCTCTGTGAATAGTAACCTAATCTAATGCGCTGCTGCTTTTGGTCGAAATTGAGCAATTTTTGTACGAATTTCGCGGCGACCCGTCTTATGCTCAAATCATTGATAAAAATCGAATAGCAGAAGCCAATCGATATGTGTAAATCCTCAGATACTTTTCTAACCGTGAATCGACGATTGGCCAATACTATTTTTTTCATTTCATCAATGTTTTCGTCTGTTGACGTGCTCAGGCGTCCGGCACGCTCTTCCTCGTTCACATCTTCTCGGCCCTCTGAGAACATTTGGTACGACGTTGCTTTGGTCCAAGGTAACTTGACCATGTCTGTGCAATTAATTTTGTTTTTCAAACAAAATTTGGTACAGATTCTTTGATCAATTTTTTGAAATATGCAAATATCGAAGCTAAGCCAAAACTCGTGCAAGCAAAGCAGCTGTCAAAAATTAACTGATCATCCAACATGGCCGAACTTGTCGATATAAGTGAGAGACATGACAATATACGTAACCCCGTGGAAACTCAAAATCGCGATACTTTTTGAACAGACCTCCTATTTAATCTAGTTATTAGCATTTTAAATTTTTTTGCAGTTTACTGTGGGGCCGTCATTTCCAGCACAACTTCCAAGGCGCACAATATCATTAGATATTGCGATACAACAAAACTTGAACCTGCCAACCAATTACAATTTCACTTATCCTCCAATTGTTTCGGGAAGGGCAGCAGTAAATCCGGATCTTAATGATGTTGACAGAGTCACCATGTACAAATATTTGATAAATATAATAGACAAGTGAGTTACTTCAAATACGTTTAAAAAACTTTGGAAGTGGGTAATAAGTTATGTGAGGTGGTCAGATATAAATTGACTGATGATGAACTCAAGTCATTAAATTTTCAACTAGAAAATGTTTTAGAATGTCGTGGGCCGTGAAATGTACGAGGAGTGAACCTTATTACATTCGTATTGTGGACTCATTATCATCTTCATTGTCACAATCATCATTATAAGGCCGTCAATCCTAATATTGAACTAAACTTCGCATTTTCTTAAAACTAGAACGTCCCACATCGTTAACTGTTTTTGAAATCCTTAACATCACTACATTTTTAATATGCCTAAAAACAGAACTTGTGGATGTTCCATAACTAATTAATCATCATCATCATCATCATAGGGTCATCAGACATTTCCTTAAAACTAGAATATGCTTTTAATATGTCTCTATAACGAGCCCTTCGTGTCTGAGAAGGTGTCCTACCATCCTATCTTGTCTATCCCTTATTGACTTCTATAACGCCCTCTGTTCTCTTACTCTTTCTAATACCCCTTCATTTCTAACCTTCTCTATCCACGGTATCCTCATCACTCGCCTGTAAAAGTACCTTCGCTTTTATGCCGCGCCCATCGTTCGCGTTTCCTTAAAACTAGAATATGCTTTTAATATGTCTCTATAACGAGCCCTTCGTGTCTGAGAAGGTGTCCTACCATCCTATCTTGTCTATCCCTTATTGACTTCTATAACGCCCTCTGTTCTCTTACTCTTTCTAATACCCCTTCATTTCTAACCTTCTCTATCCACGGTATCCTCATCACTCGCCTGTAAAAGTACCTTCGCTTTTATGCCGCGCCCATCGTCCGCGTTTCGCAACCTTACATTTCCGTGCTCCTGACATGGACCCTTAACCATCTTTTTACAATCGACTAGACTTTTGCTTTTTATGTTCACTCCTTATTCCATCCTTAATTATTTGAGATCCCAGATGTCGAAAATCAGCAACATCTTCTAATTTTTTCCTGCTTTTACTTTCACACTTTGTCTAATATTCTTCCCTTGCACACCAATATTTTTGTTATAACGATGACCTGAATTTTTATAATTTTTAGCGTAGGATTAAATGGTAAAATTTGTTTACTAAAATCAATTTGTGAAATTGGACAATATCCAATGCATATAGAGGATACAGACAGCTTATTAGAAAGAATTGTTCATTATGTATTTACGTAAGTATCCAGTATGAACCAGTCGTTTATAGAATTGTCTTCTAAATAATTCCTGATTGTTTTTCTTTCAATGGTAATATACTTCATATCATTTTTAGACCTTCAGAAGACCTAGTGGATGACGTAAATGATATTATGTCTGAAAATTTTCAGCAAGATGAAGCCAATGGTGAATTCTTTGACCAACCAAGGAAAATGTAACAGGGAATTTTCTGAATGCACCGTATCGGTAGTTTCATTGTTTACAAAATTATTTTTCACAAACTGACATACAAATAAAAATTATTTATTCTTATCTTCTTGACTTTTAATAAAAAATCATGTGAACAAACAGGCTAACCTCGGTATTTGTGGTCAAAATGACGAATTAAGCACCTAAATTATCTAAATCTCCATTTTACTGTTTACAAAACCATTTTAAATAGAAGGTGTTATAAAAAACATTCAATGTTCAATTCTCTCGCGAACTTAATTGATAATTATGCACAGATCGTAAATTTCAACGCTGGTCTATAAGTGAAGGTATATTCTGGGGAAGTCCACGCTAACTTGTAAAACGATTAAGGGAACTTAAAATGCGTCTGTTGTCATACTTATTGCTAACTCTAAATACATGTCTTTAGTAGAAAAACATACGAATGAACTAATTTTGTTTTGTGTTTGTCTTTAACTAAAAAAGAGCCTAAGAAATCAACGTCTCAATAAGTAACGCAGTTTCTATTAATAAGCCTAGTAGCATTATGACCAGAAAGTGACCACCCGTTCAATTCTCCCGATTCCTGAATGAAGCCTAGAAAAGGTCTTCCTCTCTACACTCCAGCGTAGTATAGAGGGGCTGCCCGCCTACCAGCATTAATAGCTGGTTGGAATAAAGCACTAAAAATTTTTTTGTGTGTGTTGGAACTCCTAAGTCACATGCGCCAGTGTGTGGTGGTGCATTGGGTAGGCCTTCGGGTAGGGTAGGAGATGCAGGCGATCATAGTATCATTGCCTATCTGTTCCATTCCCATAAACTTAAACCATTCTAAAAATCGGTCAGACTATTTAAAAGGGTGACATGGTTAGCTGTTGCTGAAATAATATGAATTCATAAAGGTAGGGGTGTGGATATATGGGTATACGAAAGTTGTAAGCACTCTGCTAACTTTTTTGTAGATATCGACAAAAGTGGATTTCCTTACTTATTTAAAAACTTTTAATCACATTCGAGAAACAGATTACAAAATAAGCGCTTGTACAGATGGTGTTAAACAATAATCATCATCATAAGATCGTCAGTCCTAACACTGGTTGGACAGAGACTTCCACTCCTTCCTATCCCTAAAACTAGAACATTCCACATCCTTAACTATTTGCAAACAGTAATCTAATCTAGGTCTACCTCTACCCCTCCTAACTCCTGTTTCTACCTGTACTATATCTCTGACTAGGCCTCTGTTCTCTTATTTTTTCTCATACCTCTTCATTTCTAATCTCTATCCACGGTATTCTCATTATTCGCCTGTAACAGCAGATTTCGAACGCTTCCTACCTTTTCTTTTCTGCCACACCTACCGCCCGCATCCGTACAACATCGCACTCCAAACATACACCTTTAACAATCTTTTTCAAATTTCTAAATTAATCATTCGCTAGCATAAAAGTGACTTCTTTTTATTGAAGGCGACTCGACCCTGCGCTATCCTCTGCTTTACATCTGCTTCCGTCCTGTCTTACCTGACTTCTCCTATCTTTATATTCGCTCTTTCCCTACTTTTTCTTCCCTTGCATATCAGTATTTTTGTTTTACTTTATTTTCATACAATACTGTTTCGTTAATACCGCTTCCATTTTATTTACAACTATCTCTAACTCTTCCTTGCTAGATGCTAATACCGCTATATCATTTGCAAATCTAAGCACACTAATCTTTTGTTCCTCTATATCTATCCCTGCAATTGCACTGCCTTTAATGATGTTGATCGCGCCTACGATGTTTAGAATAAAAAGTGACAGAGAGTGTACATCCTTATCTGATTCCCTTCCTAATATTTACTTCTCTACGTTGCTGCTCCAGCTGCTCTTTATACAAAGTAAGTACCACTCTTCTATCTCTATCAACTAGGTACAATAAAATTCCATGAATAACTAACTAACGTAAAACATGATAAGATACAATATTTGAATCCCTGTCAACCAAATATCTATGATCACAACCTTAAAGGAACGATTATTTAAATCACTTAATTAAAATTCATAAAAGTACATATCATTCAAACATTTAACATGATTTTTTCATAATAACAGATCCGGCAACGTCTAATCTAATATCAAAATTGTTCAATGATACCGTTTTGAGACAGTGAGATACCTTAGCACTTCTATCTTGTATTTTTTCAAGCATTCAGTTATCGGTCGGCAAAAAAGTGAAGCATAAATAATTGTAAATTTGTTCAGACTTTGATAAACAGTCATAATTGATTTATAGCTCTTGAAAAATTTAGAAGTTCTCAAAATGAAGATACTCATTTTATTGGCTGTACTAACTGTATCCGTTAGGTATATGTTCATGGAAGGAAAGTTTACTATCTTAGCTTTGGTTATTTACCCACTGAACTATCAGATTCATACTAAATTTGATGGATTTTGTCTATCAATTGCACATATAAATGACTTCTTCATTCCCACTTAAGCAATTCCTCAATGCATAGGTAAGTGTATGTTGACACTATTGCTTAACACCGACTACAGTTACTGTGCATTTATACTTCGTTCCTTGTCCCACACTTGCAATAAATGACCACATACATGCATGGTGATTATAGCACCTCATTTAGCACAACCAAAAACCTTTCAAATTTTTCAATTTAGATTTTTCGTTATAATAAGTGTTAGTCCGCCTCTCTTAGAGTTGTGCTGAGTATGCATCCGTTGTAAGATGAAATTTGTTGGAGTTTCTTCTATAATATGTGTATTTATAGTGAGTGCTCTATTTATTAATATTATCATCGGAAAGAGAGATCGTAGAGAAGGTAGTGCTCCTCCGGCTTCTAGTACAGTCGTTTCGGTTAGTCAGGTAAACCAATCCCGGGTGAAAATATTGTCAGTATAAGTCAAATTAATGTCGATTTGAAGTCAGAATAATTTTTAATTGCTAAAGGAAATGTGGAAAGCACACGGATACTTTAATTATATAAACACAGACACAAAAATTGACATCCATTATTGCTTAACCTTCAAGTATCTGGTGTATGCATATTATATAGATATATTCCTATGGCAATAGCGACCACATGTAAAATTATCAAGCCAGGGCGAAAGGATAAGAGATTCCGAATTTTTGAGCTTGAACTATCTACATTGGACTTTAAATAATTTCGCACCGCTGTCAGAAAACACGTGGAATATTATAGACAATTGCTCGCGGGTTGTCAACGGTACGTAGGGTCATTTGGGAGTTCGGTGGTTGTAATTCATTACTGTACCTTCCCCAGTGCTTATTTGGAACGAAAATGGTCGTATTTCTTTAGTAGCGTAACATATTTTAAATTTCTGTTGGTTTTGAAAAAAAAAGCTTCCGGGTGTTTCACTCTTATTACATGACGTTTGTGGGTGGAAAGAAAGCCACTTTAGGAATCAGGGCAATGGGTGGGTGCTGGTTGGGAAAAGATAGAAGAGGCGAAAGGTTTGAAAGCAGAAGAGAAGTGAAAGGTTATTTGTAGAATATTACTGCACCGGCATTTGCCCTAAGTTATCCAAGGAAATTTCAGAGCAACTCCAACCAGTAGGGCAGGCGGGACCCCTAATCAAATCGAATGCTAAGTATTGAGGACATTGTAAAAAGTGCGTTACTAATTAGCAATTTATTTCTTGTTCTTTAACTATGAAAGACTTTTTTGTTTAAGTAAAACTGTAATAGTTTTTGCCATAATAGAATTATCTTTAATAGCTATAAATATTTAAAACAGAATGAACCGATCTGCTCATTTTGCACATAAAGATCTTTTTTTTCTTTTGTTATTAATGTAGTAAATTGATAGGCACCTCAAGCTTTTGGAGGTTATTGCACCCCTGAAGACAAACATATTTTTTTTAACCACAAAAGAAAAACACTTTGAAAACTATTTCACTTAGTACCTATAGGTANAGTAGTAAAAAAATGTGACATGAAATAATTTCAAATGGAAATGCTTCCTATAAGTCTACAACAATTTTTTTCTAAAATACTTTTGTAGTTTTACTTTTAACGTATTCGAAAAATTTATTTATTTGTTGTAATTATTATTTGTTATACCTTTCATTTTCACTTGTTTTTTACCACCTTTTGATTGTCCAGAAATTTACAGAAATGACCGACTTCCTACTTTGAAAAACGTAAATGTTAATAAATTATATGTATAGTATAACAAGAAAAGAAAAATATTAAATTTCAGTTAGTAAAAAAGAAACTTACGAAATCTTCAGCGATACTATAATTCGTCTGTAAATACGCATCATTCTTCAAAAATCCGACGTTACCCCCTAATCCAGCAAATTCAGTAGTTAATTGGAAAAGTGTCCCACAAGATGGAAATATTAGCTCATCTCGAAGGTCTACTGACAAAATATGCCTCAAGGCACTTTTTAGGTTGGGTCCAGACTCTTCTCTGACTTCAAAGGCTGAACCTCGACCTAAAACACTGATATTTCTTATTGCTCCGATCCACTGTATATTGTGCTTAATCTAAAAATAAAAAATTCATTACATGTAGAATACCACAGTCTTTAAATTGCTTACCAGAGGCAGTGAATTGAATCCAAGATCAAAACAAACACCCATATCATTTTCTTTATAACCAGATGGTGGCCATTCAGTCGATTGCTTATAAATTGAAGTAGAAATTCTAAAAAAACAATGTTTCATGAATTCAATCAACAAAAAAGTAAGTAATGAACTAAATATGGGAAACATACAGTGGGGTGTGCCTTCCCTTGAGTGGTTTTATGAATGCTACATTGAAATTGTGAGTTCCTTGTGAACCATGTGAATATTCAACCTGAAAGCGTTCACCCCTTCCAAACAAATTTGGTGCTTTCAGTCCAACAACTAAAGAACCTTCATTATTTCCTACATGTGTACTTACACCTCCTACAACCCTTCTGAGCTCTTTAACTTGGAACGTTATCTTAAATGAAATTAAAACAAGGGCATCACTTATCTATCTTAGTAATAGGCTTCACATTATAATACCTCCAGGCCATCAGGTGAAGCTGTTGGACCTTTACTTGTATCTATGAAAACTGCAATGTTCCTAAAGCAGCCTAATGAATCCAATCGGCTTCTGACCTAAAAAAGAGGTTACTATGTGCTTAATTTTTTACTATCTAACAAAATGAATATTAACTCACTTTGTGTGCTTTAATTAAGACTTCTTGGAAATCAGTAGCTTTATATATATACCACTTAACCACTGCTTCGTAATACTACAAAAGCCAATCAAGGTATATTCTCTCACTATAGCCTAACAAAAGTCTATACGCATGACAATTATCAGAATCTTTTCCACCATAAACTAACGTTTAAGGTTTAAACTTGGGACATTGTACTTCACATAAACCAATCAAGAAGTATGATCTCATAACCTGACCCAAGTCCATGGGGTGTAGCATTTCATACGCAAGACAGTCAGGGAATAATCTTTTACCAAAACCTTACATCGGCCTAAGAGACACAGCACATCACACATACGAATTAGGGTTTCTACATAAAAGAAATGTTTCGATTAGGCGACAACATCCTAAATATTAAAATTCTGCAATTTAGTTACCTCCGTTGCTTTATTAAAGTACCAATTTGACACCGCGCCCAAAAACTGTTGTCAACTCTTAGTAAATATCGTCCATTTCTCATGAGCTCTTTTGTATGTTTAGATTATTTCATACATTTTAGCAAAACTTATGACAGAATGTACCTGTTTAACACAGCACTCGAAAACTGTTGAGACCATAAGACTTCTCGTAAATATCGTGCATTTCCTAATTATTTCATAGTCTCTTATTTATGTTTAGATTATTTCAAATAGTTTGGCAAAAATAATGTCGGAAAGTACGTATTTGAGACGACACTCAAAAACCGATAGGGTCATTTGATTTTACGTACTTTTGAGCATAATAATCATTTCTCGAATCTTAGTAACACATCGTCCACTTCCCAATTACTTCAAGAGCTCTTCTTTATGTTTAGATTGTTTCATACATTTTAGTAAAGACGATTCCGGAAAGTACCCATTTAACACTGTCCTCGATAACCGTTGGGACCAAAGATTCTACGTAATTTTGATCACTTCCCAAATCTAAGTTTCCCAGTTATTTCATGGTCTCTTCTTTATGTTTAGACTGTTTCTCATATTTAAGAAAAATAATTCCGGAAAGTACCTATTTGATACCGCAACGTTGAGATTCTGTGTAATTTTTTTTTATATAATCGCTTCTCAATAAACGTCGGAATCGTTAGGCTAAATTAAGTTTGGCTTACGCTAGGCTGTGGTGAGAAAAGGTTTCCTAACTGAGTTGTGTAAAATACCCCATGGAGACAGGTTTAATGCGTTGCGTATCATAATCAGCCATTAAATAATGCTAACTACAGAACCTATTTAAATAACTTTTTATTAGGTACGATATTTTTTATGTCAAAAACCATCAGCACATAAACTCTCTGTATAATTTTTTCCGAACTTTTAGGTTTTCTAATCGCGACTATTTTTGTATTTTGAATGGCAATTTATAATACTTGTATTTTTTGGATTTTTAGCGTAGGATTCAATGGTAGAATTTGTTTACTAAAATCAATTTGTGAAATTGGACAATATCCAATGCATATCGAGGATACAGATAGCTTATTAGAAAGAATTGTTCATTATTTATTTACGTAAGTATCAAGTATGAACTAAAGTTTATAAAATTATCTTCTAAATAATTCCCGATTGTTTTGCTTTTAAAGATGGCATCCTTCATATCGTTTTTAGACCTTCAGAAGATTTGGTGGATGACATAGATGACGATTTTCTGCAAGATGAAGCTAATGGCGAATTTTTTGATCAACTCCTACGAGCTGAATTTTTAGGGAAAACGCAAGGAAAATGTAACAAGGAATTTTCCGAATGTGATATATCTGTGATTTCGCTGTTTACAAAATTATTTTTCACAAGGTGACATAGATGCACATAATTAAGTTAGTTATTTTTACCNACTAAGTATGCCTTAAATTAACGAAATTGTGTATACTGATAGCCTGCTGCTAATGTGCATTCAAATAAACTCCCAAAAGAACCGTACCAATTGTTTAATAGTTGCAGATTACAGATTATTAGATACTTTTAAACACATTTTACTTTCATTTTCGTCCCATGCCCTCCACATTTGTCATCGATTAAAATAATTCACTTAACCTATTTTTTTAGTCTTGGTTCATCAGTAATAGGACGTGAATAAAATAATTTTAGTAATTTATCTAACATATATTAAGAGAATTGTCAAGCAAAGTTAGTTTTAAAAATTAACTTAGAACTTAGAAATGTAAACATATTTTTGAATAATGATGTAATAATAATAACAATTTAAGTGTACAAATAAGTAGTTACTATATTAGAAAATACATTAGTAGAAATTACTTTGGAGATGATATTGTTTTACTACTTGAATTTTAATTAAATACTAATTTTTTAAATGTATATTTAGAAATACCACCACTATTTGAATTTTAGGGTTATTTTTAGTACTTTTATTTTGATTTTCATTTTTAGAACCTGTAGTGGTGGCCCTCCTTAAGTCAGTAACTTTTATTATTTTTGGGTTGTCTATGGTTAGTTTGATCAAGTAATCTCAGCTGTGTGGTGGTGACTTTAGATCGCGTATATTTAGAGAAAAATACAATTTATTAAACAATAGTTACAATTTCTCATAAACAACGGTACTTTGCAGTGATTAAAATTCAGTACTAGTGTTCTTGCCATGATTATTGACGATCCTGATGCTTTTAAAACTTGGTTAACTGCTGTTCTCAAGCCTCTGTAAGTGCTCCATATTTTTATATCAGTTTGCATAATTTACTTCATTAAGAGAAAATATTTTTCAAATTACTGGAGATCAAGTTGAATTTACATTTTGTGTATGAAAATAACATGCCTTATGATATATATTTTTTCCAATTTATTCATTAACCTAACTTTCCCTGTAAGGTGGTTTTTCATGATTTTCTATCTTTTTAGATGTGAAGCAGATCCAGGGGCTTTGGCAAAATATGTTTTTGCCCTTGTTAAAAAAGATAAATCAGAGGATGTTCTTCGTCAAAGTATGATAAGTCAATTAGAAGTATTTTTACAACAAGGTAATTTTATTTCTGCAAATAACTTTAAAATATTAATTTATTGTTCATATTTTCAGAGACTGAAAGTTTTGTTAACCTGCTTTTTAAAACGTTAGAGACAAAAGAGTATTTGACACCAGTTATTCCAAATGCGAATCCACCTAATCCAAATGTAGTCAAAGCCGTTGAGATAGCCACATCAAGAAAGAAAGAAATTATTCCCTTAACACATATATTAACCCATAATCATATAGTTTGGTCCAGTCATAACTTCGCAATAATATGTAGAAGTGAAATGATTATTTTCAGATACAAAAATAAAAACTAAAAGCCAATTGCATCTATTACCCAATTTTAAAAACAATTTCTTTAGAAACATAATGGCAGTTTTAACATAAAAAAAAACAAACTAATCAGAAAATAGAGATAATAGAATTAAGGTAGGTAACCTCATATTTCTTAAAAAAAAGAAACGGACAATAACAGGACCTCCTCTGAAGCTATTATTGTTTTTCAAGTTATCCATTAGACCAAACGGTATGATTCTGAGCTCAGTTTTCAAGTTTTAATTGCTTGTACAAAAAAATCGAGTATAAAGTAGTAAAAAAATGTGACATGAAATAATTTCAAATGGAAATGCTTCCTATAAGTCTACAACAATTTTTTTCTAAAATACTTTTGTAGTTTTACTTTTAACGTATTCGAAAAATTTATTTATTTGTTGTAATTATTATTTGTTATACCTTTCATTTTCACTTGTTTTTTACCACCTTTTGATTGTCCAGAAATTTACAGAAATGACCGACTTCCTACTTTGAAAAACGTAAATGTTAATAAATTATATGTATAGTATAACAAGAAAAGAAAAATATTAAATTTCAGTTAGTAAAAAAGAAACTTACGAAATCTTCAGCGATACTATAATTCGTCTGTAAATACGCATCATTCTTCAAAAATCCGACGTTACCCCCTAATCCAGCAAATTCAGTAGTTAATTGGAAAAGTGTCCCACAAGATGGAAATATTAGCTCATCTCGAAGGTCTACTGACAAAATATGCCTCAAGGCACTTTTTAGGTTGGGTCCAGACTCTTCTCTGACTTCAAAGGCTGAACCTCGACCTAAAACACTGATATTTCTTATTGCTCCGATCCACTGTATATTGTGCTTAATCTAAAAATAAAAAATTCATTACATGTAGAATACCACAGTCTTTAAATTGCTTACCAGAGGCAGTGAATTGAATCCAAGATCAAAACAAACACCCATATCATTTTCTTTATAACCAGATGGTGGCCATTCAGTCGATTGCTTATAAATTGAAGTAGAAATTCTAAAAAAACAATGTTTCATGAATTCAATCAACAAAAAAGTAAGTAATGAACTAAATATGGGAAACATACAGTGGGGTGTGCCTTCCCTTGAGTGGTTTTATGAATGCTACATTGAAATTGTGAGTTCCTTGTGAACCATGTGAATATTCAACCTGAAAGCGTTCACCCCTTCCAAACAAATTTGGTGCTTTCAGTCCAACAACTAAAGAACCTTCATTATTTCCTACATGTGTACTTACACCTCCTACAACCCTTCTGAGCTCTTTAACTTGGAACGTTATCTTAAATGAAATTAAAACAAGGGCATCACTTATCTATCTTAGTAATAGGCTTCACATTATAATACCTCCAGGCCATCAGGTGAAGCTGTTGGACCTTTACTTGTATCTATGAAAACTGCAATGTTCCTAAAGCAGCCTAATGAATCCAATCGGCTTCTGACCTAAAAAAGAGGTTACTATGTGCTTAATTTTTTACTATCTAACAAAATGAATATTAACTCACTTTGTGTGCTTTAATTAAGACTTCTTGGAAATCAGTAGCTTCAAATAAATCCTTTACAGCATCTTCTACAATATCATTACAAGTTCTTTGCAAGCCATCCACATGAATTTTCTCTACAGTAGCCTATCAGTACAAAAACAATATAAAATTATGAAATAAAACTGTGGTAATAATAACGTTACCCAAACTCAACAATAAAAAAAATTTACCTTCACCCCTTCCAAATTTATTCTTTGGGTATCATCGCAATTGTCATAGTCAATTTGTTTCTTCTCAATTCCACTTAGTAATGATTCCGAGGTGTTGTAAGGTTCAACATTTTGCTAAAAGTGAAAAATTGTTTAATATATTTATTTTATAACGTCTAAATAAAAAATAAATTGATTTTTTGTGAAGTTTCTGCTCTTACCTTAGCATGCACGATTCCCATTTCACTTTTCAATTTTTATAAGGCCGGTTCTTCAAAATGTGACATTAAATTTCATAATCGTTTTAAATATCCTAGTAACCACAAGAACTAAGTATGCCTTAAATTAACGAAATTGTGTATACTGATAGCCTGCTGCTAATGTGCATTCAAATAAACTCCCAAAAGAACCGTACCAATTGTTTAATAGTTGCAGATTACAGATTATTAGATACTTTTAAACACATTTTACTTTCATTTTCGTCCCATGCCCTCCACATTTGTCATCGATTAAAATAATTCACTTAACCTATTTTTTTAGTCTTGGTTCATCAGTAATAGGACGTGAATAAAATAATTTTAGTAATTTATCTAACATATATTAAGAGAATTGTCAAGCAAAGTTAGTTTTAAAAATTAACTTAGAACTTAGAAATGTAAACATATTTTTGAATAATGATGTAATAATAATAACAATTTAAGTGTACAAATAAGTAGTTACTATATTAGAAAATACATTAGTAGAAATTACTTTGGAGATGATATTGTTTTACTACTTGAATTTTAATTAAATACTAATTTTTTAAATGTATATTTAGAAATACCACCACTATTTGAATTTTAGGGTTATTTTTAGTACTTTTATTTTGATTTTCATTTTTAGAACCTGTAGTGGTGGCCCTCCTTAAGTCAGTAACTTTTATTATTTTTGGGTTGTCTATGGTTAGTTTGATCAAGTAATCTCAGCTGTGTGGTGGTGACTTTAGATCGCGTATATTTAGAGAAAAATACAATTTATTAAACAATAGTTACAATTTCTCATAAACAACGGTACTTTGCAGTGATTAAAATTCAGTACTAGTGTTCTTGCCATGATTATTGACGATCCTGATGCTTTTAAAACTTGGTTAACTGCTGTTCTCAAGCCTCTGTAAGTGCTCCATATTTTTATATCAGTTTGCATAATTTACTTCATTAAGAGAAAATATTTTTCAAATTACTGGAGATCAAGTTGAATTTACATTTTGTGTATGAAAATAACATGCCTTATGATATATATTTTTTCCAATTTATTCATTAACCTAACTTTCCCTGTAAGGTGGTTTTTCATGATTTTCTATCTTTTTAGATGTGAAGCAGATCCAGGGGCTTTGGCAAAATATGTTTTTGCCCTTGTTAAAAAAGATAAATCAGAGGATGTTCTTCGTCAAAGTATGATAAGTCAATTAGAAGTATTTTTACAACAAGGTAATTTTATTTCTGCAAATAACTTTAAAATATTAATTTATTGTTCATATTTTCAGAGACTGAAAGTTTTGTTAACCTGCTTTTTAAAACGTTAGAGACAAAAGAGTATTTGACACCAGTTATTCCAAATGCGAATCCACCTAATCCAAATGTAGTCAAAGCCGTTGAGATAGCCACATCAAGAAAGAAAGAAATTATTCCCTTAAGTGAACTATCATCAGTTACTGAAACAGTTAATGGTACATCAAAGAAGGAGAAAGAAGTTGAACCTCCAAGAAGAGAACGTGAAATTAAGAAAAGTGATACTGTAAGTGCAACCAATCTTATTATTGATTATTAATTAATTTAGCTACACAAGTAATCCTTTAAAAAGTTATATCTCAATGAGGTTGCAAAACACCTGTGTATGATACTGAATATAATAATAGTTAAGAAAACTACTACAAAATACTTATTATGCTGTTAATTATTTGCTAACTAAATGTTGTCATAAGAACACAATCAATATTAAAGCACTTTACGTGGTAATATTATAATTTGAAGCAAAAAGTTTCTGTATCTGCCTGTTTGTAATGTACATATTTGTTTAATTATTGCCCATTTGTTTTATTTTAAAACCATAGTATGTTTATTTCTTAGGAGAAAGATGAACGACCTCGTAGAAGATCACGTCATAGATCTTCGTCTCGTAATCGTTCCAGGTCTCGTTCATGGGACAGATCTCGAAAATCCCGGTCTCGAGAAAAATCTAGAGAACGAGAAAGGGATTTGTATCGACTTGACAGGGACAAACGGGATCGTGTACGTCCGTACCGTAATAAATCTCCCCCACGAAGATACGACAGAAGAAGGTCACGAACACCATCCCCTGGTGGAAAAATTAGATCTCGATCCAGAAGTCCCAGGCATTCATACAGAGGGCGCTATAGAAATAGGTCTCCTCCGAGGTCTGACAGTAGAAGCAGGAGCAGAAGTAGAAGTCGATCTGCAGATAGAAAAGACCGGAAAGATTCAGCCAGGGGAGATACTAAAGAACTTAAGGAGAGTCATTCTGGTGCTGCTACACCCACACAGGACTCTAATCATGGTGATATGGATATGAGGTGTGTTAGTAATTAAATGACATTGTTTGAATTAATACTCATTTTCTAAATATGCCAGTAAATTAAAAGAGGACATTATAAGAATATAATCTTATTTGTTTCTGTAATAGGCTTACAAATACAACCCAAAGCATTCAATCTGTGGTTGTACATCAAAGTTCAAATGAAAACCGGGCTCAGAAGAAGAGATGCAGGGACTATGATGAGAAAGGGTATTGTATGAGAGGTGAAATGTGCCAATTTGATCATGGTGCTGACCCTGTTGTACTTGAAGATTCTGCCCTTTCGACAGTTCTTACATTTACCCCCAATACCGCTCCGGTAGCTGATGTGGCTCCAATTATCGCACCACCAATTTTAGGAACTGGTACTCACCCCATGATGCACCAAATACACCCAAGGCCATTGCCACCTGAATACAACCCGCAGGTAAATTATTATTATTTGGTGTTATGAATTGAATTAAATTTATTGACTACAAGATTTGCAAAAACGTAAATATGTATTTATTAGATCTTAATATCATAAATATCTTTATTTTTATCAACTAGTTTTCAACAGCATGTGATTTTTATTTATAGGCGCCACAGATGTGGCACAGACCCGGTTATCGTGGTCCACGTCCTATGTTAGGTCCTCGAGTGGGCTCCATGGGCGCGTTTGTTCCACCCCAACGGGAGCTTATTCGCGTGCCAGTTATGGACAACCAAGCACCCGAACATTTTGGGAACACTTACAAAAAACAAATGCAGTATGGCGGTAATGGAGGCTCTATTGGTATAGGTGGCATTGTTGGACAAGAAGTCGATTCACATCACGATATCATATTCAAGAAGAAGACTTTCGATTATAACAGGCTTGGACCAAGAGCCAAAAATGCCGCCAATTGTTCTCTCGAACTTAAAAAAGTTCCGCCAGGATTGAATAATATCACACACTTGAATAACCACTTTTCAAAGTTTGGGAAGATCGTGAATATACAGGTGTCATACGAGGGTGATCCTGAGGCAGCAATTGTCACATTCTCAAGTCATGCAGAGGCTAATGCAGCATACAGGAGCACCGAAGCCGTCCTCAATAATCGATTTATCAAAGTGTTTTGGCACAGTGGAAACAATGATGGTAAGTTTCATTTTAATTGAAGTCGTTTAGTATTATTTATTTATGTTTTGAAAAAACCCCATGAGATCATAAAAAATTATTTTCTTGATTAACTGCTCCATTAATTTCCGTTTACATTTTTCACCTTTGTTATTAATTCATTATATCCATTTTTAAATCACAATTTTTCTGTTTATTCACTATAATTTTTAATAATATAATCGGTATGCCCTTCAGGTCAATANAATCAATTTGTGAAATTGGACAATATCCAATGCATATCGAGGATACAGATAGCTTATTAGAAAGAATTGTTCATTATTTATTTACGTAAGTATCAAGTATGAACTAAAGTTTATAAAATTATCTTCTAAATAATTCCCGATTGTTTTGCTTTTAAAGATGGCATCCTTCATATCGTTTTTAGACCTTCAGAAGATTTGGTGGATGACATAGATGACGATTTTCTGCAAGATTTGTTTGATTTCCACGACTATTAACCTAGTCCCTTCGAACAATCTTGTTTAAACATTTGTTTTGCACATAACCTTTATTTTCAAAATAATTTGGTTTTAATAAGAAAATTCATTTCAAAAAAACTGGAGTGTATGTTAAACCCCGCCAGAGCTCTCTCCAAACTAGGACAAATCGGGGAAAATCCTGACGAAAGCAACTGTATTCAGCTTCATGTTTGCATCATCTGAAAAATAAAATTAATTTCTGATACTCTACGTGTCTATTTCAACCAGCAATATGAATCAATTGATTTTAAATTTTGTATTTTTTACTTATCATTACTTATTAATTAATATAGATATTTAATTATCTTT
>NW_020438911.1:712921-734289 GCF_000699045.2 Agrilus planipennis | reverse complement strand
CTATTTCTAATTTATAAAATGGTTTTAAACAAAAAATACTATAAAAAATGTTTAGTGTTTTGTGTGTATGCCTACACAAGTCTTAATTATCTGACTTAAATTAAAATAATTGAACGTAGAACTATGTGGTCCATCTATGTTATTTAATAGTCAATATCAAATTCTATTTTTAATATTTCTTGCTATTGTCTACCATATAGAGACCTGTATAGTACTGAATATAAACATGTAGGAATATCAGCATTCACTAGAGGTCACTACCTATACTTTTATTTCAAAAAACCCCATAATTACAATACAGTTTTTTATAAATGAATATATAGTTCTCAGTGTCTTAATCACCTTTTTTTAAAGCGTACACATTTGTTAGATACTTTTAATTGCAAATTGATGTACTGCTTCCAAGGGGTGCAATATCAATAGATTTTGCGATACAACAAACTTTTAACCTGCCAACCAATTATTCAATACAGTTTTCAAATTCAAACATTTATCCTCCTATTATTACGAAGAGAGCAGTTGACCCAGATCTTGATGATCTGGACAGAATCACCTTGTATAAATATTTGATGGATATAATAGACAAGTAAGTTATAAACTTAGAAACTGCACGTACGCAGGGAAAAGGGAAATTAAGGACCTTAAAGATCACCAAAGAATTAAAGGTTCGCACCAAATGTTACGACTTAAAGCTAGTTTGGCCATATATATATATATATACTTCGTTCCTTGTNTTTTTACTATCTAACAAAATGAATATTAACTCACTTTGTGTGCTTTAATTAAGACTTCTTGGAAATCAGTAGCTTTATATATATACCACTTAACCACTGCTTCGTAATACTACAAAAGCCAATCAAGGTATATTCTCTCACTATAGCCTAACAAAAGTCTATACGCATGACAATTATCAGAATCTTTTCCACCATAAACTAACGTTTAAGGTTTAAACTTGGGACATTGTACTTCACATAAACCAATCAAGAAGTATGATCTCATAACCTGACCCAAGTCCATGGGGTGTAGCATTTCATACGCAAGACAGTCAGGGAATAATCTTTTACCAAAACCTTACATCGGCCTAAGAGACACAGCACATCACACATACGAATTAGGGTTTCTACATAAAAGAAATGTTTCGATTAGGCGACAACATCCTAAATATTAAAATTCTGCAATTTAGTTACCTCCGTTGCTTTATTAAAGTACCAATTTGACACCGCGCCCAAAAACTGTTGTCAACTCTTAGTAAATATCGTCCATTTCTCATGAGCTCTTTTGTATGTTTAGATTATTTCATACATTTTAGCAAAACTTATGACAGAATGTACCTGTTTAACACAGCACTCGAAAACTGTTGAGACCATAAGACTTCTCGTAAATATCGTGCATTTCCTAATTATTTCATAGTCTCTTATTTATGTTTAGATTATTTCAAATAGTTTGGCAAAAATAATGTCGGAAAGTACGTATTTGAGACGACACTCAAAAACCGATAGGGTCATTTGATTTTACGTACTTTTGAGCATAATAATCATTTCTCGAATCTTAGTAACACATCGTCCACTTCCCAATTACTTCAAGAGCTCTTCTTTATGTTTAGATTGTTTCATACATTTTAGTAAAGACGATTCCGGAAAGTACCCATTTAACACTGTCCTCGATAACCGTTGGGACCAAAGATTCTACGTAATTTTGATCACTTCCCAAATCTAAGTTTCCCAGTTATTTCATGGTCTCTTCTTTATGTTTAGACTGTTTCTCATATTTAAGAAAAATAATTCCGGAAAGTACCTATTTGATACCGCAACGTTGAGATTCTGTGTAATTTTTTTTTATATAATCGCTTCTCAATAAACGTCGGAATCGTTAGGCTAAATTAAGTTTGGCTTACGCTAGGCTGTGGTGAGAAAAGGTTTCCTAACTGAGTTGTGTAAAATACCCCATGGAGACAGGTTTAATGCGTTGCGTATCATAATCAGCCATTAAATAATGCTAACTACAGAACCTATTTAAATAACTTTTTATTAGGTACGATATTTTTTATGTCAAAAACCATCAGCACATAAACTCTCTGTATAATTTTTTCCGAACTTTTAGGTTTTCTAATCGCGACTATTTTTGTATTTTGAATGGCAATTTATAATACTTGTATTTTTTGGATTTTTAGCGTAGGATTCAATGGTAGAATTTGTTTACTAAAATCAATTTGTGAAATTGGACAATATCCAATGCATATCGAGGATACAGATAGCTTATTAGAAAGAATTGTTCATTATTTATTTACGTAAGTATCAAGTATGAACTAAAGTTTATAAAATTATCTTCTAAATAATTCCCGATTGTTTTGCTTTTAAAGATGGCATCCTTCATATCGTTTTTAGACCTTCAGAAGATTTGGTGGATGACATAGATGACGATTTTCTGCAAGATGAAGCTAATGGCGAATTTTTTGATCAACTCCTACGAGCTGAATTTTTAGGGAAAACGCAAGGAAAATGTAACAAGGAATTTTCCGAATGTGATATATCTGTGATTTCGCTGTTTACAAAATTATTTTTCACAAGGTGACATAGATGCACATAATTAAGTTAGTTATTTTTACCTTTTTAACATATAATAGGTATCTATTTATACAAATAAGAATGCCTAGACAAAAATTAAAATAAATTACTATTTCTAATTTATAAAATGGTTTTAAACAAAAAATACTATAAAAAATGTTTAGTGTTTTGTGTGTATGCCTACACAAGTCTTAATTATCTGACTTAAATTAAAATAATTGAACGTAGAACTATGTGGTCCATCTATGTTATTTAATAGTCAATATCAAATTCTATTTTTAATATTTCTTGCTATTGTCTACCATATAGAGACCTGTATAGTACTGAATATAAACATGTAGGAATATCAGCATTCACTAGAGGTCACTACCTATACTTTTATTTCAAAAAACCCCATAATTACAATACAGTTTTTTATAAATGAATATATAGTTCTCAGTGTCTTAATCACCTTTTTTTAAAGCGTACACATTTGTTAGATACTTTTAATTGCAAATTGATGTACTTTCATTTCATATTCACTACCTCGTAGCATGTCCACAGAAAATAAAACAACTCAGATGGATATAGGTGTAAACTATTTATTTTCAACAATAATACTAACATTTTCGACTCTTTTAATATAATTAAATGCGTACATTTCAGACCTTCAGAACGATAAATTAAAACAATGAGGTCACTTCAGTTAAAAACCTGTACACTTGACGGTAACGACGATATGTTTTTATAGCTATCAATTCTTTTCAATCTACAAGAATCGAACACCGATACCGAACTGAACACCGGGTTGTGACAAATCCTTCTCGTCTGCCAAGTGGGGCAGACAGTAGTTCAATTCAATTCTAGCCATTTGTCCAAGCCTCATTGCTAAACCAATACCAAAGGACATCCGAATGTTTTCTAGAATTAGCTCATGAACAGGCTTCTCATCTAAACATAAAAACAATTTTTAATACATAATGTAACAAGCACATTTGGAAAAATGCAAACAATTGTGACGCATTTTTTTAATGCTCGATTGTAGCATTACCGTCAGTTATATTTCCAATATTGCCCCAAGTTAGGAAGAAATGTGTCCTGAAAAGATCTCCAAATCCGCCGTGGCCTGGTCTGAATGGTAAAGGAGTGAACAGATGTAACCCTCCACTACAAAACCACTAAAACACAGACAAAGACAGCGGTTAAGAAAAAAATTATTTGTCATTCATAATAAATATTTTCTTTTATGTAACGATTATATTACCGTTGCTCCTAATGCATCTCCTTCCGCGTGTGGGCCTATGCCTCGCGTGTGAAATCCCCTGAGACTTAAAGGACCTCCAAGGAAAAATAGATCACTCAAAGTTACCTTTAGATCATTATCTAAACCCCTAAGATATCCTCCATGAAATGTTGTTTGGATAACCTAACCATTTCGGTAAAGAAAAAATAAGAAAACTATAATTAGATAAAATTATTAAAATATACCTAGAACTTTTTAACACATATATTAACCCATAATCATATAGTTTGGTCCAGTCATAACTTCGCAATAATATGTAGAAGTGAAATGATTATTTTCAGATACAAAAATAAAAACTAAAAGCCAATTGCATCTATTACCCAATTTTAAAAACAATTTCTTTAGAAACATAATGGCAGTTTTAACATAAAAAAAAACAAACTAATCAGAAAATAGAGATAATAGAATTAAGGTAGGTAACCTCATATTTCTTAAAAAAAAGAAACGGACAATAACAGGACCTCCTCTGAAGCTATTATTGTTTTTCAAGTTATCCATTAGACCAAACGGTATGATTCTGAGCTCAGTTTTCAAGTTTTAATTGCTTGTACAAAAAAATCGAGTATAAAGTAGTAAAAAAATGTGACATGAAATAATTTCAAATGGAAATGCTTCCTATAAGTCTACAACAATTTTTTTCTAAAATACTTTTGTAGTTTTACTTTTAACGTATTCGAAAAATTTATTTATTTGTTGTAATTATTATTTGTTATACCTTTCATTTTCACTTGTTTTTTACCACCTTTTGATTGTCCAGAAATTTACAGAAATGACCGACTTCCTACTTTGAAAAACGTAAATGTTAATAAATTATATGTATAGTATAACAAGAAAAGAAAAATATTAAATTTCAGTTAGTAAAAAAGAAACTTACGAAATCTTCAGCGATACTATAATTCGTCTGTAAATACGCATCATTCTTCAAAAATCCGACGTTACCCCCTAATCCAGCAAATTCAGTAGTTAATTGGAAAAGTGTCCCACAAGATGGAAATATTAGCTCATCTCGAAGGTCTACTGACAAAATATGCCTCAAGGCACTTTTTAGGTTGGGTCCAGACTCTTCTCTGACTTCAAAGGCTGAACCTCGACCTAAAACACTGATATTTCTTATTGCTCCGATCCACTGTATATTGTGCTTAATCTAAAAATAAAAAATTCATTACATGTAGAATACCACAGTCTTTAAATTGCTTACCAGAGGCAGTGAATTGAATCCAAGATCAAAACAAACACNAGTAGATGGCGATATATTGTTATTTACTTTTATCAACTTGCTTATACGGAGCAACTTCAGTTTTTTAGTTGGTTCAAATGAACTTGATTTTTTGTCAATATGATAGGCGTTCAAGGGGACCTATTCAGTATGTCTTTGGTAATAAAATTAGAACTAGGTTTTAAATTTTGGAATTAACGAGTATTTGTCTTTCTACATTATCTTGTATGAAAACATCCAAAATTATTTATTATTTACAGCAAATTGGGGCTGAAATTTCGGAGGAAGTCCTTCTTCAAGATGACGAGGAAGAAGAAGAGGACAATGAGGGTAGGTCGTGGCGACGATAGTGACTGAAAAGCACCGCAGCCAACTTTAGAACGTCAAATTGCATCAACCAATGACACCAGATTCTTGTATGAACGACATCGCATACACACGCATACATCATAGTCGTATAGTTGGCGTATTAATTGAGTTTCTTTTTTGTATTTCTAATAGGAACCAAGAAGAAATGAATTTAGTGTACAAATCGCTCGAGTGGAACTTTTTTGTGATTTTTTTTGTAAAAACAAAACACTCTTGCTAGTTATTCTATTACTTTTATGTTATTGATCTTGATGGTAATTTGTATTTTTAAAATTTTCATTTTCTGCGGTCATAAACAGAAAATGTTTATATTTTTACTGTAGGTTTACTAGCTGTAAGTTGGTATTGTTAGGCAGTAACCTAAGACGCATTTGTGGTCCAAGGTTGCCGCCCCCCTTGTACACTCATGTATGTAATTGATTTTGTTGCAAAGATCGTAGCTAACAGACCCCAAAAAAGCCAGAAAAAAAAACAAGGGTGAAAATATATAAAGAAACCCATATCATATGCTACGAAAAAAGAAAAATAAATAGGTAGATATTTAAAGAGAACGGAAAAAAATGAAAATCAGAAAATAACGATAAGGTGATCAGTAAAACAATGTTATAAAACACGTGCTAAAATTGTATGAGGGGCACAAAAAATTTTTTCTCAAAAACGAAAGTCGATTGCCAAGCTGTACATTCCTTCAAATGACGAAGACCATATTCTCGTTATGATGAAACTGGAATTTTACAGGAGTCCTGCCGCCCTTGCATAGGATAAATGGGTAAGTGAAAGCTGGTGAGTATTAGTATTGTTCATTTTTCACTGTCATCTTCCTTTTCCCTATTCCGTATAAAAGTTTTAACATTCAATCATTCACAGATAACAGCAAAAATGTAAGAGTAGAAAAATGGTTTTGGTTTCAATGAATTACATGCGATCATAGCAATTTCTAAATTTTATTTGTTAATTACAAATCAAACGTTACTGGATCAATTACTCGATGAATCTTCTCGAAACATCCTTGTACTTTTGATTATGTTGAAAGTGAAATGTGCTACGATGACAATTTTGATGTTTCGAGTTTTCGGCAGTGTAGACATACATACTTTTTATAAAAAGAAGTAGTTGGAGAGCAGAGGGCGTTATGGAAATCGGTGAAAAAATAGACAAGATAGGATTGTTTGTAGGACACCTTAGACATAAGTAGCTTGTTACAAACACAGAAGCAGGAACAGAATTTAAAAAGGGATCTTTGGGCTGAAGATCTGATGAGATATTTGATATTATTATCGACCATATACATCATTCTCGCGCAAGAATTTTGCAAAAACAGATTGCAACCTACATCTTTAGCGTTCTCTTTAGTCACATACATGTGACTTGTCCGGATTCTTATTAAATCTAGAACGCCTACAGTCATGGTTAGGAATTCTGTCACCATTTTGCTGTTGCTATTCGTACTTTAACAACCATTTCTTCAATTTATAACGTAATTTTGAATATCAAATCATTTCTGCAGTTTTGTCGTTCTACTGTTAATGACATGGAAAAATTATGAAAAAATCGGGCTCAGCCGGGATTTGAACCCGGGACCTCTCGCACCCAAAGCGAGAATCATACCCCTAGACCACTGAGCCTCAGATGTAAGACGTTCTTTTATAAGTGAATTTCACCTGCAAATGCATAACAAACTATTCAGATTGGACATTTGTCAAATACTTCCAGTAAAAATCATATTCTAAATACATTGAATTTTCAACTCGAATATATAAATTTATTACCTTAAACTACACAAGAGACACCATTACTTTTTTGTTCTCATGGAAGCCGCCCATGCGACTGGGGAAGGTGTTCTTGAACCCTCGGACATACCAACTAAAACCCCTCTTCTTCAGGCCATTAAAACTTAATTATTAAAGTACCTTTTCAGTATGTATGTTTTTCTTCAATCGTGAACCAAATAGCTAAAAAACATTTGGGTGCTTTATTCCGACCAGTTACCATGCTGATGAGCGGAGAAGCCCATAGGACTACGCCGAATGGTTGGAAGGAAGGCCCTCTTCTTGCTTGTTTTAGGAATCGTGGGAATTAGTGGGTGGTGATTGGGGACAGAAAGATGAAATCAAATGAAGACAGAAGAGAAGTGAAAGATTGTCTGTGAAATATTATTACAGTCGTAATATTTGAGTAAGTGATCTAAGGAAACCACAGAAAAACGTGTACTAGAGCAGACGGACCTGGATTCGAACCGGTATCCTCAAGAGTGCTAACCAATGGTCAAAGTTCATTTTTATTTGTTTTCGTGGATGAGGAAAAATCATTAAGAAACACCCAGCCCTGGCTGTATGACTGGGTAGAAAACACTACCCAGTTTTAGTGGAGGACCTACACCAAAACCTGTTTTAGGACCAATTATAGTTCTCGTCAACCGATCTAAACCTAAAGGAACGTCACTGTTTATACAATATTAATAAGTAACACTGTTTGTTTATAGTATTTTATTTGTAATTCTTATTAAGAATTTCTAAAACCTTTTAACATGGAGATATAACATATTTTACAATTTACCTACTCACCAAGACTTATCTGATTTTAACTTGTACCTAGGTACTTAAAACGTCTACAAATCTACATGATACTCGTACCTACTTATATTGGATAACGTTAAGTTTAAAACCGCATGCATTCAACTTTACGAAACTCAAAACGTTTTGCTTATTCCAAATTTATGCAACATTTGTATTTAACGCGGAAAAAATTTATTACGTTGTGCAAATCGAGTGCTCTTCATATGATCACGGAACTCAAGGCGTATTAACTTATGTGAGATTACCTATAACTACTTATATCCTTGTGATCTTACATTGTCATTTTTATGGTAACTTAAGACATCTTGGGTTACAAGTAACTTAAAGAATCTATACTTACAACAGTTTGAGAGTGAGACCCACCTCAACAACTTGGGTTCGTACAAAGAGAGCAAAGTTAAATGAGGAAAGAGGAGATGAAGTGAAGTTCGTGGGGAGATTAAGTCCCCGAAGCGGGTGTGGAGCTAAGAGGAAAAGGTAATCCATTGGTTCATGTGGTTCGGAAATAGTCGGGTACATCATGGACTGGGGTTCGATTTGACTATTGCAACCCTGTAGCGAAATCTCCACTTAGAGAGTGAACCACCGGATCCACATACAGCGTATAGTTTTCTCCCCCGGAAGTCAAGGAGACTCGTGGCTCCCATCTAATAATTTGTGTTTTATACTTATCGTTGTTCGTTTGTCATTAGTTTAAACATAAGTTGATTTGACAATGGTTGTGCTCAGTATACAATAATAAAAGGAAAACATTTGTTTTGATAGTAAACCTTTTTTTACGCCAAGTGACCCCCTTGCTACTTCGATATATACAAATTACATGTTTCTTTAACACCTTTTTTCCTCTGAAAAATGTCCTAAACTACACTAAACTAAATGTTGCACCCGAACATAGGAATATTCCATTACATGCAGTCATCAAATAGGAGCATAGTTTTTTGAACAATACGTCGTGGTATAGGAAAATTTGTACAAGGGTGATTCCATACAAATAAGGCAACTGTATGAAGTAATTAGTCTACTATTTTTTACATTCTGTGCAATTTTAAATTAGTGTGATTTATGACAGATCGATAGAATAATTAATATTCAAAAGGGCCAGTCACTTTGTTTAGTATTTTAAGAGAAATTCAGGTTTTTGTAAATTTAGACGTCTAGGGACTGACACATAACTATGGACTGATGAAAATTATGCTGATATACTGTAATATAAGATTTTTTAAGACAATTAATGCAATAAAATAAGACTCCTACGCAGGCATGTCTTCACGTTTATTAAGAACGTATTTTAGACAGTATCATTATTAATTAAAGAAAAGAAGAAAACCTACGAATATTCTGTTTGGTTATATATACCACAATACCTAACATCATTTAATAAACAGGGCTTACAAAACAATACTAAATCGTTGACAATTAAAAACAATTACCTACTATTTAATATAAAAATTGCTTACCGAGGGACTGACAAAGTGACTGGAACAAGGTGTGCAAGCCATTTTACGCCGCGGTTGCACTGAATTACAAAATGGTCGACACAAGGCGAGCGGCATTTGCAGATAACTTCATGTCTATACTTTAAAATGAACTGATTCTCATTCCCACATTCACGATAAAAACCGCGAATTTGAAAATTCTTAAGCGGCTAGGGTCTGATGGTTAAAGTCGCGGACACAAATTTAACTTACATAAATGTAATGTTTTTTCGAACTATTGTTTTTTTATTGATGTTATTAGGTAAATAGTCATATTTTTAAATGTCTTGAATAAAATAAAAGTGTATAAAAGGAATGCTTTTTCAGATATTGGTGGCCAAATATAAAATTTTGATAGGCTGACACGGCTAAGGCCTGATATTTGTGGTAGTTAAGAAAGTTTTTCAAAGTATAATTCTAAATTATTTCAAACATTTTGAGGGCAATAAATAAAATACATCAAGCTGTTACCTATTATTAACTAAAAAGTAAAATTTATTTAATCTAATACAGTGAAAAATTCGTGTGGACATAGAGTTGCCCTATTTTCATGGAAGCACCCACAAATACCTTCATCCATGTTTTCATATAAAGTAATATAATTCCAATAAATGCAATTTAAAGCATTTTGGGAACGTTATGCATTGTTCAAAAGATTTTATTGAAGATTCTCTTAGTTTAGTACAGTTTTCAGAGAATCAGGAAATATTTTCAGATAGATGTGGTTGAAAAATTAAATAAATAAAGATAAATTCCACATGCATTTTCACTTGTGCGCGACAAAAAGAAAATATGCGGACAAATAAAATGTATAATTTTCATGCTTGGTGAATGTTTTACCTTACCTGTCTACCTAGATTATAGATATAAAAGCATAAAAGGTAATGGTATTGTTCTATTAAACAATAATCACTATTGGGGTTTTGGGAGTATACACTCACCGAGCGGCATGACCTAGAGGTCTAGACCATTGCTTAGCATTCGGGAGGACGCCGGTTCGCTTACGGGTCCGTCTGTCTTGTTCCAAGTTTTTCTGTGGTTTCCTTGGATCACTTAGGCAAATGCTGAGGCAGTAACATTCCACAGATAATCTTTCGCTCTCTTCTGTGTTCATTTCGTCCGTCTCANTCTTTCATAATTTTGTCCTCAGGATTAAAATCTACATCATTAAGGTTTAGTGATGTACCAGAGGTTGAAACGACACAGATTGAATTATGTAACGAACTATCAGCACTTCTTGCTCTAAAATATTATTATTATTATTACTGTTCTCTGCAATTAAAATGTAGATGGTGTGTTTGAAAGTCATTTTACACAAAACAAAATTCAAAGACAGACACATTTTATTAGAAAAATATATTTATTAGTTATCTTTTGATCATTTTATTACAAATACTTGTAACAATTTAAACAATTAAAAGTTTATAGGCATATATATGCAACAGTTTATTTGTATTAAGCAATGATATGCAAAATAGGATAATGTTATTTTAATTTTATGCTTATTTTCAATAAAAGTCAACAACATTTACTATTTATAATGTTAATAAGTGATTGGTAACTACTCTTGCTTAACAATTATTGTTAGTAACGAATAAGTATATTTACTTTCCTTTGCATTCCGTATTAACTGACAAGTTGATCGAGATTTGAAATATTTTTTTTTGTTGTTAGAATAAGTTGTTTCCATTCAACACGTAGGATGTGTGTACCATACGTAATGCTTCATCCATTTCTTATCGTTCTGTATCATTAGGCAGTTCTTTCTGTTTGGAAGGATGAGGGTCATTCTTTTCTTTCTCAACAGGGAGTGGTTTCTTATTTTTGCTTTTAACTGAAAAATAAGACAAAAAGAATAGTAACTGCAGTAGTTTCTAGATATAGGTTAATGCTATTTTTTTTGCTGAATTGCTTTAATTTTCTTTATCTCAGCTTTTTAGATAACCCTCAACTTTCTCATTCACGTCTAACAGTAGATGTATCCTGAAATTAAGACGATGTGTAGGTAACCGGCTAACCTCGCGATAGTAATATTCGAAGTATTTTTTCTATGTCTATGTTGATTTTGTAAGGGGTATTTGTATCTGCGCTGTCCTTGCAAGGACGCGTTTCGGAGGGGTGAGGTAGGAATAGGTTGTTTCACTACTTTTTGGAGATTTAATGACCATAGAAGTGTACCCGTAAGACCATCGTGCTTTTTGCGTACGCGCCTATTATCGCAATAGTGATCCGATGATCACAGCTCATCCATTACATCGGGCGAAATTCAATGTACGGAATGCATCGAAAGGACGATACCAACAGAAAATGAATTCGAATGTTCGAGAATACCGGTTCGATTACAAAAATTCACAATCCAGGTCGCCCGCACTCTGTTCAAACCCAACAAATGATTGAAGAAATGAGAATGTCAGTGCCTAAATCAGTTCTCAAACACAGTCAAGAACTTGACATTAAAAAATTGTTGTTACTGAAGATTCTGAAGCAAGGTTTACATATTATAGCCGACAAAATTCAGTTAGTTCAAAAACTGAACATTACCGATTATCCTCTCTGACTGAATTTGCAAATAAAATGCTTCAACGCTTTCCAACGTTTGAAAACATTCTGTTTGTGACTTTGCGAAGTTTCACTTAAATGGTCACCTAAACAAACAGAACTGTCACCACTGGGCCAAAGAAAATCCAAGACGTAAACATGAGCGACCACTACATAGTCCTAAAGTTATTGCGTGGACTGCCATGTCTGGTGAAAGCATCATTGGGCCTTCTTTGTTTGATGACCGGCGAGGGCGAACACTTACGGTAAACAGTAACCGGTATTGTGACATGTTTAGAAACTTTTTGGTTCCACAATAGCAAGAGTTTGGTGGTTTTAATGTGGAAAGATGATTTCAACAAGATGTGACCACTTGCCACACCAAAAAAAGTGATCTCTCGTCTAGGCACCATCAACCGACCTCCGAGAAGCCCCGACCTCATACCTCCTGCTTATTTTTTATGGAGGTACCTTAAAGAGACGGTGTATGCAATTGAAGCACAATATCCACACCGAAATGGCCGCCGTTTGCAGAAAGATTTGTAGACGCGTGACGGCTAATTTCCGTTTTCAGTTGGCGGAGTGCCAG
This sequence comes from Agrilus planipennis, assembly GCF_000699045.2. Taxonomy (NCBI): domain Eukaryota; kingdom Metazoa; phylum Arthropoda; class Insecta; order Coleoptera; family Buprestidae; genus Agrilus; species Agrilus planipennis. Next base: position 721,680 of record NW_020438911.1, on the reverse strand, counting down.
CATCGCGAGAGTCAACATTTGAACATTATCTTTGACACACAATTTTCCAAAATTTTGTCTAAAAATTATTAAAAAAACATTTTTTTTCTGACTTGTAGTTTTATTTTTATTGAATTTACAAACACCCCTTATCCTTTCTGCATACCCTATTTTTTAAATGTGTTCCATTTAAAGTTGAAAAAAATATTCTACCTCTACGTGTAGAAAGTTGGAGGATAATCAAAAAAAAGTTGGAGAAATTAACGCAACCTGGTTAGATTAGATCCTTTCAATTTTTTAATTTAAGATTGTGCATACGTGTAGGTAAAGTATTGAGGTCGATTTTTTATACGTCAATAAATGTTAAGAAAATTTGTATGCACACATGGTTGTTTTTCAGTTTTCTATTTACTTAATAAGCTCATGAAATATGAATACTTCAAGAGCAGCTTTTAGGTTTTGAACTTTTCACCCAGAGCCTTATTCATCCTGCGAAAGCTGCTGTTTACCCCCGGGGCATTAATTGTTTTTGCCATCCGAGCGGGGAATTTGATACTTTATCAACTTCTTTCATTCTCCATTCTTGCCAACTTCTCCGCGCCTACCCCTTCCCAACCTCCTCATCAAATTCTGCCCCAAACAACCCCTCCCCGCCTACATTCCAGCTGAGAACTCCCGCATCAAATAAGTTAATTATTTACCTGTAATCACCATAATGGATTTTCAACTTCGTCAACGTGTATTATGCTGTCTATCAATATTAGAAAACTTGGAATGAACTGAATCATTTATATCAGATAATTTACAAAAATTGTCTTAAAATTTGAGACAGATTTTTTAAGAAGAAAGTTGGATATTTGATTGACAAATAAAATTACCCAGAAACGAATTGTATATATGTATAGGATGTATCAGAAGAAATTGTATACATAAATGTTGTATAAATTAGTATACTGTATACCGCAAGAATGAAGTGTCCCTTTAAATTTCAAAGAACTTTTATAACAACTCATAATACAAATATTAATTACTTACCGAGTTATCGAAATATTTTACATGTATTTAATACGTAGTGCTTTTTGCTACAGAATTTGCCTTTAACATATTCAGAAAATATAAAGACGTCATTGAAATACATAACTGTAAATGCAAATAGTACATGTGGAAAAAAGCATAAAACCATAGACGGGTGATAATTCAAATGATAAACAACTTGGCCAACGTTATTCAGCTTTTTGTTGCTTTTCTGTAATGATAGAAATAACGCTTCAAGGACAAAAACGATAAAAAAATAAATATTTGAGATATAAAAAAAAAATGAACTGTTTATGTCCGAATTATGCAATCACCTTTAAGAGCATTCTGAGTCCAAAAGAATTTATGAACTGTATATTGTTGTGATAAAACATTTCATTAGCCAATCAACCTTACAAACATTAAAATTATTAGATGATTGCGTTTGGGCCATTGAAAAAGTTCCTTCTTGTGGGAACCAAAAACTAATGACTAAATCAAGTAAATTGCACCATCTATGTGTATATCTTGATGCTCTTTATTTAAATTATTTATAATACGCATATCGAAACATGGACAGTGGGCGCGGCGGAAAAGAATAGGTTAGAAGCCTTCGAAATGTGGTGTTATAGGCGAATGATGAGGATATCATGGGTAGAAAAGGTTAGAAATGAAGAGGTATTAGAAAGAATAGGAGAACAGAGGACTCTATGGAAGTCAACAAGAAATAGACGAGATGGGTTGGTAGGACACCTTCTCAGGCATGAAGGTCTAGTCAAAGACATATTAGAAGCAGAAACAGGAATTAGGAGGGGTAGAGGTAGACCTAGGTTAGATTACTGTTCGCAAATGGTTAAGGATGTGGGTTGTTCTAGTTTTAAGGAAATGCGAAGTTTAGCTCAGAATAGGAAAGAGCGGAGGTACGTGTCCAACCAGTCTTAGGACTGACGACCTTATAATGATGATGATATCGCATAGATTCAGTTTGGCAAATATCAAGTGTATGTACCTTCTGTGAGGCCCTTACCAAATATGTACATAAACAACCCCCGATTTAACAATCATGGGGCTCATAGGCATCTACAAGATATATAATCGGTCAGTTATAGTATCTGGCGATTTAGAAAATTTACACAAATTTTGGATGGTGGATGATGAGCTACCTCTTATATTTGCGATGTATTTTGTAGTTTTGCCTTTTTTGGGTTAGGTTTTTTCGCTGTCTCCCAAGGCCTTATCTTGTTTGAATACGGAACACGGTTGGTAGGATATTATTGATGTGGGATGAATAAATGAGGAGTTTTAATATGGAGATATGAAGCAAACGTTTCACATAAGTTACAGATGTAAGAGGGAAGAATAGAAAAAGAAAAATTTGAAGGTAGGACTTCTCAGAGATGGTGAAGAGCTTCCATAACGTGGCATACTCGGCTGTCGTAGTAGTAATGCAAAAAAAATTGTTTTAAACATAAATTTATAGGGATCCTGGGCACATGCTCCAAAGGTTCTTTGTAAATTCAACCCTGACAATTACTACAATTAGCAATAAACAACTATAAATGGCGGCACACTGACGATTTATTGAAATTCAATCGATATTAATCCTATACCTTCTGCCAATCTCATTATAGATCATATTTTACACTAAATGGGGGGCAATTTTAAATACGCACCTGTTAACAGCGTAACTGGTCCTTCTGGTTTGGTGTATGTCCTTTGACTACCTCTATTACTGGGGGCTACATTTATTCCATATCCCACTTGATATATTGGGAGGGGTATAACTGTCGAAGAAACTGGGACGAAGTCTGAAAATCGAATTATTGAATTCGTAAGATGTCTTACTCTTGTTAAGCAGACACACATTTAGAAAAAGGGGTGAGACAAGGGTTGGAACAATATTTTAACGGGAAAACGGGTTTACAATGAACACTGTACATTTATATGAGCAAATAAATCATAAGTACCACGCCCAAATAAAATACGCAATCTATTTGTTTACATAAACGGAAACTTCAGTAAACAGTTTCTTCTTTTTGTTTGTTATATGGTTACAAAAATCAATTTCTGCCTTTAGGGAAACGTCGAAATGCATTCTATTAGATAAACCTGAATTTACCGCAACCTATTAAAGTATGTCTATTACTTTTTTCATAATAGTTGTTTTAACTTTGTCACTAGCACTTTGCCTAGTCAATGGTGTGAATTATGTATATTTTCTCTGATTAGTACACCGTAGTTGATATGTACCACACTCAAGTGTTATCTTATTAAGAACTAAAACTAATGACAAAATCATTAATTTATTCATATAAACTATTAAAGAAAATCTGATAGCTACCTACACACCATACTTAGTCAATAGTACTGAGGAACCCGCTTTCCTCCCGCTTTTCCTATGACGCTCTCAAACCCACTAGTTTATGTCCGTCTCTATATTTCTATGTCCATGGTTATAATACACTAGCACTGTTTTTTAGAAATGTTTATTAGGGGAAATTGAAACTAACGACTTATTTGAATAGACAAACATTGTTGGCAACAGTTCATAAACAAATCATGAATATTGGTTATTTTAAGTAGGTATTTACTTTTTTGGTGGTGGAATGGTCAAAATTTCAAAATTTGGCTGGTTTGCAAACTAACTAGACAGTGGCAAACAAATTAGATATATTAAATTCATTCTTACCCATTTTAATGGAAAGATGACTATATCAAAATACTCATATGGTCACATGTTTGGGTAGCTTATGTACCTTTTAGATAGTTCATAGACCAGCTGAAGAAATACATTACATACACATTATTAATAGTAACATAGAATGTATTATTGACATCTGCTTATCGGTTAATATAAATAATTTGTTTTGACAGTGAGGTTGGGGTAAAATAAATTGATCTCTCTTATTTATCAATATGGCGGACGACAGCCATAAAAATAATTTAAGAGAAATTAATGGTGCATGATAGTAACCTGGAGAGTTTTAAAGCTTAAATTGACTAATTTTAGGAACTTCTCGTTGATTTATGGGTTTAAACTTTTTAAAAATTTATTGATTCCGATATTTTTAACAACTTGAAGAAGAAAAAAATTATCCATATATCGAAGTTACACCATTGGGTTTTCATTCTCGTATACATTTAGGTACTTATAATAATTTTCAAAGCAATTGCTGGGTAATTAAGGGTAATCAAGAACGTTTGTTGTTTGTACATTATGTTATCTAATTATGTACTTTTAGCGTACTGGGAGGTAGGGAGTCAACGTGGAAGTTTACGCTGTTTTATGGGGTAATAAACTACCTTGGTGATAATAAATGCATGCGGGTTATTAAGGAAAGTTTTCGATAACTGTCTTGTTATTCTTCCATCAGTAGGGAGGTATGCTTTTCTACTGATAAAATTTTATAATGGTTGTAGTAACATAGAACTTATAACAATGAATCCGATTTAGAATTTGGTACTTAAAAGATAAAAGGCAAGTTATTTCATCTAGACAAATTAATGGAAAGAAATGAAAACCAAAGGACATAATCTGCATAGCAGAACTTGATTATGGCGTCACCCTAAGGACTGAAAAAAGTTTGACGTAATAACCGAATGACGGTATTCAGAGGCTGTAAGCAGTTCATACATATGTAACTTTTAATACAAGCGGCAAATATCTGTCTAGATGAACTCAGCAATCAAACCCCACAAAAAATGCTATTTTTATAATTTAATGGCACTACTAAGAGAAGTAAAACGTAAAAGAATAAAACAATCAGGAGCATTTATCTCCGAAGTTTCAATTTGGATTCGGAATTGCTCCAACACATCTTGATCTGTTTAGAGTTACAGACATGAACTGTTCAAAAAGGTTGTCATTTCCTTCAGAATACATTTTGACCTTGCAAAGTGATGTACTGTTATTAGGTAGAGATGACCTTTCTGGGAAGGTCAGTGGATGCTGCAGCATCAAGCGAATTTGATTTTCTTGGATATAACGGAGCACAATAAGATATGTCAATTTTATTATGAGGTGTCCATTAGGTTCACGACTAGAAAGTTCCGTAAGTTTGCTGTTATTGATGTCTTCACGTTTTCACAAATAATAAATATCACGACTAATTTTGAGTTTGGAAGCTTTGCCTTACAAGAACCAAGTTAATAGTTTTAAAAGTATTAATAGCCAATAGTGACATATGCCACACCCTTGTTGTCATTCTATTCTTAATCTTTAAGAATAAAAAGGCAGGCACGGGTCACTCACGTCAAGAGATTTAGACCATTGCTTAATATTCAAGAGGACCCCGGCTCAATTGGTCCAAGTTTTCCTGTGATTTTCGTGGATCGTTTAGTCAAAAGCTGAGGGAAGTTTTACTCTACAGATAAAATCTTTCGCTCTCTTCTGTCCTTACCTTTCTCACCCCATCCACCACGCACCTATTCCCACGATTCCTCAAAAGAGGGCCTTCTGCAATATCCTCCAGCGTAGTCGGGAGGAACTACCCGTCCACCAGCATTAGTGGCTGGTGAGAATGAAACATTCAAAAGTTTTTTTAAAGTATTTTCAGTAACGAAATGACTTATCATTGATTTGCTTAGACCCTTATATTAATTATATCAATTCGTTATTAGTTTGGAGATACTCGTTTTGAGTATATCTTTTGAAATATATATATACACACCTAGATAATCAACTTGGCTTCTAGGATTCACGTGATTATACCTTCCATCCAGATTTAAACTCTACCTCTTATTAATTTCACGCGAGTACAGGTATTCCACTTACAATAGTAATTTTCAATGATGTAGGGCAATTCTGGGGGCATGCTGGTCGTTGAAAAATAAAACGAAAATGATCACCCCCTTTTCATTTTTTCTTTTAAATCCATCATGTTAGTGTTTCAGAAAAGGAAATGCTATCGAAACGGTAAATTCAATCTACCCTAATACATTGAAATTTCGTGATATCCTAATTTGAAAACCACATAAACCAGATTGGCATCATTCAAATTGGGAAATTAAGGTATTTCAAATGGGACAATTCTAAGACCAAATGAGGATTTAGTTGCAATTTTTGGGTTTTGAGGTAAAAGTATTTCGAAATCCTAACAACTGATAGACAAATTCAGAGACAACGTCGTAAATTAGGATATGTGTAAATATATAGTATAGTTTTAGTTTCCTGATTCTTGTTGACAGTGTAATTCTTCATCATGTGTTGCAACAATTGATTTTGGATCTTAAGTGTACCAATTTGAGCTACATAAAATATCAAAAATATTTCAAACTAACAGGCACAAGTTCTGTTTTACTGACTTTAATAGAATGTGCTTTATACATTAGTTTATCTTTTTTTAGCTACTATCACGTTGTATAATAATTAATTATTCTGTATCTGTTATTGAGTGCTATTTTGCCATTTACCCATGTACTATTTTATATTGTAGCGAGCACGAGAGTGTTTGTGTGCGATCGAGCACACGTGTGCGTGAACGGCTTATCGCTTCACCGATTAGATTCGCCTTTCTTCATGTACGACGTATTTGTAAATTTGTGTGTCGTACCTGCGTTCTGGGAAAGCAGTTATACAGTTCAAAGAAAAACTAAACGATCCGGATGTTTCTAGAGGGTTCCCGAATGTAAGCAAAAAAGTATTTAAAGGAAGAGGGAGAAGAGAAGCCGAGAAAAAAGTAGATATAAATTGGCCGTTGCAGAAGCAAATCGAGAAATAAATTGACAGTGATAGCAGTGAAATAAATAGCGCAGTGAATAGTGATATATCAACAGTAGTGTAAATAAATAGAATAATTCATAACCTAAGTTTAGTAATAATTTAATAGTGTTTTCAAGTTCTTTAATAATTAGTGTAAATAAATAGTTTTTGTCGTTATCAATCTTAGAAGTTAATTTTGTTAAACCCACGCACATTACAATATCTATTTTATCCAACCAAAATGCAATTATTTAATAATTTGTAAATTAAACAGTCGCATTTAAGTGCTTATGTTATTATACCAATTAGTTATTTAAGCAGTGAGTTAAATAATTATTATATAATATTTATAGTATTGCTACCTGGCTCGAGATTGTGTTTGTCATTGACTTTATATATCATGGTATGTCCATACACTTTCACTACGAGAAAACAGACAACGAGGCACAAAATTTTAAACTGCATATTCGATACCGTTTTTCCTTTTAATTGTCAATTAATTAATAATGAGATAATATTAGAATCTATCGAATGTGTGTCGAATAAAAAACTACTTTGTAACATGTGCAATAGTTGTTTCAGCCGTCAAAACAATATGCGAATAGCTGTCCGTGAATTACAGAACTTACGTATCGTTCGTCTTTTTTTTCTATTTAGGGAAAGTAATTCAACCTACATACAGATAGTCTCTCTCATGTTGTGCACCTTGAAGTTTTCCATCTTTGTTCTTCCAAATGTATTCAGATGGTGTGCAAAGAAAAGGGTGATATTGAGGAGCGGGAGACATTGTATGGTAATCGTCATCATGACAAATTAATAGGAACGCGGTAGTGTGATGACGCTATAAAAATTACAATTTTAAATTATTGAATAGTTTATAATTATAACAACTACTAATTTATTGATATATATACATAATTTGCATGAATACTATATTGAATAAAGAATCTACCAGATTTCCGCATATTTGTGAGCAGATGAGCTCTAACAATAAGGATATATGTATTGTATAATTATATTCATAAAATGAATTTACCTCGGTAACAATTGTTTCATCAAACCTTATCTTTAGGCGGATAGTTTGGTATAGTTGGGACGTTCAAAGTCGGCATAGTCCCCAATAAAACTGTCTAATTTACTTTATTCTTTCAACTTAAAAAATAGATTAGAGCGGTTGCTCACAGGACGCCTACTTTTACTCACGATGAACGTTGTCAAACCTGATCTATTACGTACCTAAGCAACCTCTAACTGCTGCACTGCTTACTATTATTCGATTATCTCATTTCATAAAATACTACAAATGGCGCGGTAAACGCGTGACCTTTAGTTTGACCCGCGCAAAATAGAAAAGAACAGCAGTAGGCCAGAAGAGAAAGGAGACAACTCTCAGCCAAACTCTTAACCGGTGAGGAGCGTATAATCTGTACAGTACTGCACGGAAAAATTGACCATTTTATCCACTACAATTGCATTGCTCAAATGTGCTGTACCAATTACTACTGAAAATATCAACTAGATGTTTGTCTATATTTGACCACATATTAAAGGTTTTAAAGCTTTCGTTTTCGGCACCCACTGCTATTCATGATTGAACAATACTTTTGCCAAGTACTGTACGAAAAAGTATGTTTAATGTACAAGAGTGGAGAGTATAATGTGCTTTTTTCTCCCTACCTCCGATTTTGCTAGTGCACATCCAAGACATTGGAAGGGGCCAATCGCTAGAGAAAGTAAACGAAGTATGCTACTCAGCCGTTTCCTACTTCGCGTTTGGGGCATACTTTAATTTAACCTACCCAACTTAACTTAAAACAACACAAACTAACTTAATTTAGGTTAAGTTAAGGTAAGCAACGGTACCCCCTTACCCTGTTTTATATACATACAAAAGTATCTGTACCTTCCCCGAATGGGACCAATTTGTATCTATTTATATCGTATAAACTACTGTTGAGCGGATATCAAGTCAGAAACAACTGAGTAGTGACTATTATCGATGATAAGCAACTGTGGAATTCACATAGGTTATATAACTATAAAATATTTATTTACAAAGAAAATT
>NW_020438911.1:703093-712893 GCF_000699045.2 Agrilus planipennis | reverse complement strand
CAATAACAATATCGAGAAATAAATTAACAGTGATAGCAGTGAAATAAATAGCGCAGTGAATAGTGATATATCAACAGTAGTGTAAATAAATGGAATAATTCACAACCAAAGTTTAGTAATAATTTAATAGTGTTTTTAAGTTCTTTAATAATTAGTGTAAATAAATAGTTTTTGTCGTTATCAGCCTTAGAAGTTAATTTTTTTAAACCCACGAACATTACAATATCTATCTAGTAACTTGATATGATATGATATTCAAATCACTCATTCATTCCTAAAAACGAAATACATAATTTCCTTCCTTTAATAACTAAGAGACTCAAGCGGAAAGTAACGTGTTTCTTTCAATTCCTGTCGTGTTTATGGCCGGCTGACCGACAATATCGATGGTCTTGGTTCACAACGAAATTTTTATTGCCAGCTTACGATCATTCTCCACCAACACAACCAATTATTTCGTTTCTGCGCGTCTTATTTCACCGTTTTGCCGACTACGACGACCCCCACGCGACCCTGACGGGGGCCCTAACCGAATTCCCGTCTCCTTTTCGTGGAAAAATGAGCCGTTTTATACAAAATAAACTGGAAGAGAGCTTTTGCCGTTCCAGACGAACAAACGACCGAATGTCGTGCGTACCAACAATCGATCCGAACGTTTCTTCTGATAAATTATTCACGCCACTTCTACCAACACCGTTAAGTGTTTTTGGATTGTATCGTAAGTCGCTGGTAGGTACATATATAAAACTACATGGGTATTGTATCTCTTTTTTTATATGTAGGTTCTTTTTTTACACTTGTAATTCGACTAAAGAACACCCGTATGGCTGAAACGACGTACTGTCGTCGAGGTTTGCTTCCGGATGCGTCGCACACACGCTTCCGGAAACAATTTCAATGTAAAGCCTTCCGGAAAGGAAAACAATCCTGATAGTTGTTTGTTAGCGGTCGGTCTCCATTCTTTTGTTTGATATTAGAATAGATTACTGGTCACGATAGGAACCCCTTTTGTTTGTTTGATGTACTAAAAATAGCGAAATTAGTAGCTTTTTCAATTGTTTTTTAATTAAATACTTATACTATCTTATGCAAGTCATACCCAAGGCTCACAATTTGTGCTTTAGTGTAAACTCAACAATTAAAATGTTTGTTAATATATAGTCTTTCAAATTGTTAGATTTTACTCTGGAAATAACCTTTGGAACTAAGGATTTGCTCTGAAAATTATGGAGCTGCAGCAAGGGCTTCGCCAGACAATGGAAACGAAAAAGGAGGCACCGTAGATGTTGGACTACAACATAAAACGATTATAAAGCAATTGGGAGCTTTCACGGTAGATGTGGTATTTTATTTCATTTATTTATTGATATATTTATGTATTTATTTATTTAATTATTTATTTCTTAATGGCCTTTATTAAATGATACCGTTCAATACGAAATTAAAAGATAGATAAATATTTAAAACCTTATACCAATAGAAAGAACTTTTAATGTTGCAATGGACGGTATCATTTAATATGGGTCATTCCATTTGAAAAAGAAAGTTATTCATCTTATAAGTGTCAAAAGTAAAAAGTAGGTTTCAGTATTTCCGACTATGGACAACGTGTACATTATGTCCATAGTGATTTAAGTTTTATTTAAGTATCAAACATCAAAAGTATTGTAGTCTTGAGAATGGATGGAAGGTGGTTAAATAAAAACAAACACACAAGCGAATTAAAAGATCATCTGTAGGATATTAGCGCATCATTTGCCTAAATGATTCAGGAAAACCACAAAAACAACTTGGGGACAGATAGGGTTATATCGAAACAGTGTTCTCTCAAATGCTAAACCACGACCATGCTTCTCGAATTTGGGTGTCTTTATATCTATTTCGTTTAACGAATTTTACGTAGAATTACTATTATTTTTGAAGAACCAACACCGATGTTTCGCCTCTATTTCGGAGATTTTTTAAAGGCTACAGTGTTATAACATAGTAATGTAAAACATTTTATATTGCAAGTTCAGTTACTAGGTTCTTTAGTTATGTAAGAAAAGGTTCCAAACAGTTCGGTGCTTGTAACTGGTACATATTATTAAGATAAACATTGATTTAAACAGCACAATTATAAATAAAATACTAAATAATTAAGTAGTTAAAAACTAACGTTTACTATATTGAATAAAGAATCTACCAGATTTCCGCATATTTGTGAGCAGATGAGCTCTAACAATAAGGATATATGTATTGTATAATTATATTCATAAAATGAATTTACCTCGGTAACAATTGTTTCATCAAACCTTATCTTTAGGCGGATAGTTTGGTATAGTTGGGACGTTCAAAGTCGGCATAGTCCCCAATAAAACTGTCTAATTTACTTTATTCTTTCAACTTAAAAAATAGATTAGAGCGGTTGCTCACAGGACGCCTACTTTTACTCACGATGAACGTTGTCAAACCTGATCTATTACGTACCTAAGCAACCTCTAACTGCTGCACTGCTTACTATTATTCGATTATCTCATTTCATAAAATACTACAAATGGCGCGGTAAACGCGTGACCTTTAGTTTGACCCGCGCAAAATAGAAAAGAACAGCAGTAGGCCAGAAGAGAAAGGAGACAACTCTCAGCCAAACTCTTAACCGGTGAGGAGCGTATAATCTGTACAGTACTGCACGGAAAAATTGNTATATTCGTGTTGTTTCTAAGTCAATGTTAGTTTTTAACTAATCAATTGTTTATTATTTTATTTATAATTGTGCTGTTTAAATAATTGTTTCATCTTCATAAGGTCGTCAGTCCTATAACTGGTTCGACACGCACCTCCACTCCTTCCTATCCTGAGCTAATCGTCGCATTTCCCTAAAACTAGAACAACCCACATCCTTAACTATGTTAACTTAACTATAATCAATGTTTATATTAATATTATGTATCATATACAAGCACCGAACTATTTGGAACTTTATTTAACCTTCCATCCCTTAATTACCTTGAACCTTATTTAATATTTTTCAAATTAAGGGATGAAATGGAGAATATGCTCTCTATGATTCTCAAAAAAAGATATGAAAATATCTATATTGTAGCTAGCACGAGTGTGTAACCCTCGGCTATCCGCGGGCGCCTTTATTCATGTGCGCCGTATTTGTAAATGTGTGTGTCGTACCTGCGTTCTGGGAAAGCCGTTAAACAATTCAAAGAAAAAATAAACTATCCGGATGTTTCCAGATGGTCCCAGAAAGTAAACAAAAGAGTATTTAAAGGAAGAGACGATCGCCGAAAGGAAAAAGATATAAACTGACCGTTGCAGAAGTGAATCGAGAAGTAAATTGACAGTGATAGCAGTGAAATAAATAGCGCAGTGAATAGTGATATATCAACAGCAGTGTAAATAAATAGAGTAATTCATAACCTAAGTTTTGTAATAACTTAATAGTGTTTTTAAGTTCTTTAATAATTAGTGTAAATAAATAGTTTTTGTCGTTATCAGCCTTAGAAGTTAATTTTTTTAAACCCACGAACATTACAATATCTATCTAGTAACTTGATATGATATGATATTCAAATCACTCATTCATTCCTAAAAACGAAATACATAATTTCCTTCCTTTAATAACTAAGAGACTCAAGCGGAAAGTAACGTGTTTCTTTCAATTCCTGTCGTGTTTATGGCCGGCTGACCGACAATATCGATGGTCTTGGTTCACAACGAAATTTTTATTGCCAGCTTACGATCATTCTCCACCAACACAACCAATTATTTCGTTTCTGCGCGTCTTATTTCACCGTTTTGCCGACTACGACGACCCCCACGCGACCCTGACGGGGGCCCTAACCGAATTCCCGTCTCCTTTTCGTGGAAAAATGAGCCGTTTTATACAAAATAAACTGGAAGAGAGCTTTTGCCGTTCCAGACGAACAAACGACCGAATGTCGTGCGTACCAACAATCGATCCGAACGTTTCTTCTGATAAATTATTCACGCCACTTCTACCAACACCGTTAAGTGTTTTTGGATTGTATCGTAAGTCGCTGGTAGGTACATATATAAAACTACATGGGTATTGTATCTCTTTTTTTATATGTAGGTTGACATATGCCACACCCTTGTTGTCATTCTATTCTTAATCTTTAAGAATAAAAAGGCAGGCACGGGTCACTCACGTCAAGAGATTTAGACCATTGCTTAATATTCAAGAGGACCCCGGCTCAATTGGTCCAAGTTTTCCTGTGATTTTCGTGGATCGTTTAGTCAAAAGCTGAGGGAAGTTTTACTCTACAGATAAAATCTTTCGCTCTCTTCTGTCCTTACCTTTCTCACCCCATCCACCACGCACCTATTCCCACGATTCCTCAAAAGAGGGCCTTCTGCAATATCCTCCAGCGTAGTCGGGAGGAACTACCCGTCCACCAGCATTAGTGGCTGGTGAGAATGAAACATTCAAAAGTTTTTTTAAAGTATTTTCAGTAACGAAATGACTTATCATTGATTTGCTTAGACCCTTATATTAATTATATCAATTCGTTATTAGTTTGGAGATACTCGTTTTGAGTATATCTTTTGAAATATATATATACACACCTAGATAATCAACTTGGCTTCTAGGATTCACGTGATTATACCTTCCATCCAGATTTAAACTCTACCTCTTATTAATTTCACGCGAGTACAGGTATTCCACTTACAATAGTAATTTTCAATGATGTAGGGCAATTCTGGGGGCATGCTGGTCGTTGAAAAATAAAACGAAAATGATCACCCCCTTTTCATTTTTTCTTTTAAATCCATCATGTTAGTGTTTCAGAAAAGGAAATGCTATCGAAACGGTAAATTCAATCTACCCTAATACATTGAAATTTCGTGATATCCTAATTTGAAAACCACATAAACCAGATTGGCATCATTCAAATTGGGAAATTAAGGTATTTCAAATGGGACAATTCTAAGACCAAATGAGGATTTAGTTGCAATTTTTGGGTTTTGAGGTAAAAGTATTTCGAAATCCTAACAACTGATAGACAAATTCAGAGACAACGTCGTAAATTAGGATATGTGTAAATATATAGTATAGTTTTAGTTTCCTGATTCTTGTTGACAGTGTAATTCTTCATCATGTGTTGCAACAATTGATTTTGGATCTTAAGTGTACCAATTTGAGCTACATAAAATATCAAAAATATTTCAAACTAACAGGCACAAGTTCTGTTTTACTGACTTTAATAGAATGTGCTTTATACATTAGTTTATCTTTTTTTAGCTACTATCACGTTGTATAATAATTAATTATTCTGTATCTGTTATTGAGTGCTATTTTGCCATTTACCCATGTACTATTTTATATTGTAGCGAGCACGAGAGTGTTTGTGTGCGATCGAGCACACGTGTGCGTGAACGGCTTATCGATTCGCCGATTAGATTCGCCTTTCTTCATGTACGACGTATTTGTAAATTTGTGTGTCGTACCTGCGTTCTGGGAAAGCAGTTATACAGTTCAAAGAAAAACTAAACGATCCGGATGTTTCTAGAGGGTTCCCGAATGTAAGCAAAAAAGTATTTAAAGGAAGAGGGAGAAGAGAAGCCGAGAAAAAAGTAGATATAAATTGGCCGTTGCAGAAGCAAATCGAGAAATAAATTGACAGTGATAGCAGTGAAATAAATAGCGCAGTGAATAGTGATATATCAACAGTAGTGTAAATAAATAGAATAATTCATAACCTAAGTTTAGTAATAATTTAATAGTGTTTTTAAGTTCTTTAATAATTAATGTAAATAAATAGTTTTTGTCGTTATCAGTCTTAGAAGTTAATTTTGTTAAACCCACGATCATCATAATAAGATTACGAAAATATTTGCATTTTTTATATGCAAAAGATGTGGAAACACAAACTGTTTTGACGATTTTTGTAAGGCTGGATCCACACTATAAGGTCGATCGCGGTTCGTTCGAGCGATTAGATCTCGGTCTGGTAAAATATTATCAAATGANTTATATAATATTTATAGTATTGCTACCTGGCTCGAGATTGTGTTTGTCATTGACTTTATATATCATGGTATGTCCATACACTTTCACTACGAGAAAACAGACAACGAGGCACAAAATTTTAAACTGCATATTCGATACCGTTTTTCCTTTTAATTGTCAATTAATTAATAATGAGATAATATTAGAATCTATCGAATGTGTGTCGAATAAAAAACTACTTTGTAACATGTGCAATAGTTGTTTCAGCCGTCAAAACAATATGCGAATAGCTGTCCGTGAATTACAGAACTTACGTATCGTTCGTCTTTTTTTTCTATTTAGGGAAAGTAATTCAACCTACATACAGATAGTCTCTCTCATGTTGTGCACCTTGAAGTTTTCCATCTTTGTTCTTCCAAATGTATTCAGATGGTGTGCAAAGAAAAGGGTGATATTGAGGAGCGGGAGACATTGTATGGTAATCGTCATCATGACAAATTAATAGGAACGCGGTAGTGTGATGACGCTATAAAAATTACAATTTTAAATTATTGAATAGTTTATAATTATAACAACTACTAATTTATTGATATATATACATAATTTGCATGAATACTATATTGAATAAAGAATCTACCAGATTTCCGCATATTTGTGAGCAGATGAGCTCTAACAATAAGGATATATGTATTGTATAATTATATTCATAAAATGAATTTACCTCGGTAACAATTGTTTCATCAAACCTTATCTTTAGGCGGATAGTTTGGTATAGTTGGGACGTTCAAAGTCGGCATAGTCCCCAATAAAACTGTCTAATTTACTTTATTCTTTCAACTTAAAAAATAGATTAGAGCGGTTGCTCACAGGACGCCTACTTTTACTCACGATGAACGTTGTCAAACCTGATCTATTACGTACCTAAGCAACCTCTAACTGCTGCACTGCTTACTATTATTCGATTATCTCATTTCATAAAATACTACAAATGGCGCGGTAAACGCGTGACCTTTAGTTTGACCCGCGCAAAATAGAAAAGAACAGCAGTAGGCCAGAAGAGAAAGGAGACAACTCTCAGCCAAACTCTTAACCGGTGAGGAGCGTATAATCTGTACAGTACTGCACGGAAAAATTGACCATTTTATCCACTACAATTGCATTGCTCAAATGTGCTGTACCAATTACTACTGAAAATATCAACTAGATGATTATTTATATTTGAAGACATATTAAAGGCTTTAACGTTTTCGACGCGCACTACTAT
This sequence comes from Agrilus planipennis, assembly GCF_000699045.2. Lineage (NCBI taxonomy): Eukaryota > Metazoa > Arthropoda > Insecta > Coleoptera > Buprestidae > Agrilus > Agrilus planipennis. Next base: position 705,664 of record NW_020438911.1, on the reverse strand, counting down.
TCATGATTGAACTAAACTTTTAGCAGGTACTGTATGAAAAGGTATGTTTAATGAACAAGAGTCGAGAGTATAATGTGCTTTTTTCTCCCCACCTACGATTTTGCCAGTCCTTTGAAGTTAAACCGTTCAGCACCGCGATTACAGTTTTTCTTGAGCTGCTCTATGCCACCATGATGAGCTCTCTTGTGGTGTGACTTCAACTTGGCGAATGAGAAAAAGTCGTATGGAGCAATATTGGGGCGGCATCGTTGAAATTCTGTTTTCCTCCAAAAACTTTTGCACAATGAACGAGGAATGGGCGTTGTTATGATGCAAGATCCAGACGTTATCGGCGAGTTTGGGTCGCAAACAGAAAACGCGTGCCCGCAATTGCTCCAGGACTGTCCAGTCACCGTTTGGCCACCAGGAACATATTCACGATGAACGATATCGAAAAAAATGATCAACATTACCTTCGGTAGCGACTTGGACATCCTCGCTTTTGTTGGACGCTCCTTACCCTTTTCTACCCCTGCTGTCTGAGTCTCGGGCTTTTACTCAAATATCCAGGTTTCATCTCCAGAGATCACTTGACTCATCCAATCTTTGTCGTTGCTCCGAATCTGAGACAAAAGATCCGCAAGGAAGCTCAATATGGTGGCATATAGAGGAGCTTAAGAAAGCTGTAACCGTGACGCTGAATGAGTTAACTTCAAGGGATTATCAAGAGTGCTTTGAATCGTGGGAGCATCATTGTGTAGAGTTGAACGGAGACTATTATGAAGGTTGTTAATAAAATTTTGTAAAAAACATGGTTTGTCTTTTCTTATTGACAAATTCCCGTAACTTAATTACCACACCTCGTATAAGTTTAATTGAAAATTTTTTCAGGCAAAACTTGCCCTCCGTTTTATTAAAAAATCGTTTTGAGCATCTAAATTTGATTTACTATACAGAGTGTTTGTGTTTAATAATACTGAAGGAAGGTTTCGTTTAAATAGCAACGCAGTTAACTATGGGTCCAATCGATTAAAGTTATGTAGGAAAATGTTGTTCAGAATGCTAAAATATGGAGTTATGCGAATTGATCTCGGGGATTGGTTAAGCATAATATTTGACGATTAGAAGAGTTCAAATCGTATTACATATAAAAGGGTGTTAGGTGCCAGTTTAACGAGAATAAAGATATGTACCTACATAAAAATGCACCCCTTTTCAAGCATATGGACAGCTGTCGAACAGAAATCGCGTAACGTGATTACCATTGTGTAATCTCACTGTCAACGATATAAATCAAAATTTTCATTATTGCTTTTGATTTGATCTGAATTTTATAGAACTGCATTCAAAAAGAACAGCAGCATGTCATATTATAAATGCATTGAACATTTTAAGGGAATGGCAAACATGACAGTTGGACTACAACATAAAACGATTATAAAGCAATTGGGAGCTTTCACGGTAGATGTGGTATTTTATTTCATTTATTTATTGATATATTTATGTATTTATTTATTTAATTATTTATTTCTTAATGGCCTTTATTAAATGATACCGTTCAATACGAAATTAAAAGATAGATAAATATTTAAAACCTTATACCAATAGAAAGAACTTTTAATGTTGCAATGGACGGTATCATTTAATATGGGTCATTCCATTTGAAAAAGAAAGTTATTCATCTTATAAGTGTCAAAAGTAAAAAGTAGGTTTCAGTATTTCCGACTATGGACAACGTGTACATTATGTCCATAGTGATTTAAGTTTTATTTAAGTATCAAACATCAAAAGTATTGTAGTCTTGAGAATGGATGGAAGGTGGTTAAATAAAAACAAACACACAAGCGAATTAAAAGATCATCTGTAGGATATTAGCGCATCATTTGCCTAAATGATTCAGGAAAACCACAAAAACAACTTGGGGACAGATAGGGTTATATCGAAACAGTGTTCTCTCAAATGCTAAACCACGACCATGCTTCTCGAATTTGGGTGTCTTTATATCTATTTCGTTTAACGAATTTTACGTAGAATTACTATTATTTTTGAAGAACCAACACCGATGTTTCGCCTCTATTTCGGAGATTTTTTAAAGGCTACAGTGTTATAACATAGTAATGTAAAACATTTTATATTGCAAGTTCAGTTACTAGGTTCTTTAGTTATGTAAGAAAAGGTTCCAAACAGTTCGGTGCTTGTAACTGGTACATATTATTAAGATAAACATTGATTTAAACAGCACAATTATAAATAAAATACTAAATAATTAAGTAGTTAAAAACTAACGTTGACTGAGAGACAACACGAATATAAATAATAATAAGTTAAAGTGTAATTAAAAACTACCTGGCTATAATAAAGGACAATACTCTGTAACATTAAGGACAAAAAGTTTCATAAAAAGTTGTATAAAAAATATATATTCGTGTTGTTTCTAAGTCAATGTTAGTTTTTAACTAATCAATTGTTTATTATTTTATTTATAATTGTGCTGTTTAAATAATTGTTTCATCTTCATAAGGTCGTCAGTCCTATAACTGGTTCGACACGCACCTCCACTCCTTCCTATCCTGAGCTAATCGTCGCATTTCC
>NW_020438911.1:591921-702541 GCF_000699045.2 Agrilus planipennis | reverse complement strand
TCAACAGTAGTGTAAATAAATAGAATAATTGATAACCTAAGTTTAGTAATAACTTAATAGTGTTTTTAAGTTCTTTAATAATTAGTGTAAATAAATAGTTTTTGTCGTTATCAGCCTTAGAAGTTAATTTTTTTAAACCCACGAACATTACAATATCTATCTAGTAACTTGATATGATATGATATTCAAATCACTCATTCATTCCTAAAAACGAAATACATAATTTCCTTCCTTTAATAACTAAGAGACTCAAGCGGAAAGTAACGTGTTTCTTTCAATTCCTGTCGTGTTTATGGCCGGCTGACCGACAATATCGATGGTCTTGGTTCACAACGAAATTTTTATTGCCAGCTTACGATCATTCTCCACCAACACAACCAATTATTTCGTTTCTGCGCGTCTTATTTCACCGTTTTGCCGACTACGACGACCCCCACGCGACCCTGACGGGGGCCCTAACCGAATTCCCGTCTCCTTTTCGTGGAAAAATGAGCCGTTTTATACAAAATAAACTGGAAGAGAGCTTTTGCCGTTCCAGACGAACAAACGACCGAATGTCGTGCGTACCAACAATCGATCCGAACGTTTCTTCTGATAAATTATTCACGCCACTTCTACCAACACCGTTAAGTGTTTTTGGATTGTATCGTAAGTCGCTGGTAGGTACATATATAAAACTACATGGGTATTGTATCTCTTTTTTTATATGTAGGTTCTTTTTTTACACTTGTAATTCGACTAAAGAACACCCGTATGGCTGAAACGACGTACTGTCGTCGAGGTTTGCTTCCGGATGCGTCGCACACACGCTTCCGGAAACAATTTCAATGTAAAGCCTTCCGGAAAGGAAAACAATCCTGATAGTTGTTTGTTAGCGGTCGGTCTCCATTCTTTTGTTTGATATTAGAATAGATTACTGGTCACGATAGGAACCCCTTTTGTTTGTTTGATGTACTAAAAATAGCGAAATTAGTAGCTTTTTCAATTGTTTTTTAATTAAATACTTATACTATCTTATGCAAGTCATACCCAAGGCTCACAATTTGTGCTTTAGTGTAAACTCAACAATTAAAATGTTTGTTAATATATAGTCTTTCAAATTGTTAGATTTTACTCTGGAAATAACCTTTGGAACTAAGGATTTGCTCTGAAAATTATGGAGCTGCAGCAAGGGCTTCGCCAGACAATGGAAACGAAAAAGGAGGCACCGTAGATTATTTGTAAATTCTTATTCGTTTACTTAAAAGAAGCATCTAAATCAATACATTAACCTTTTCAGCTTTTTGTAAATGTTTATATAGTTTCTTTCGCTGGAGCAGATTCCCAAAGTGGTGTGCATCTCTACCTTCAGTGATTGACTCAGAATCGCAAAAGGTATCCTCATGCCAACAAACAGATAAATTGGCATGCATGAAATGTAAATGGGGACCATGAAAGTGGATACCATTTAAACATGTTGTTACTGAAATTTTGACTTTCCTTAAATGGAATAATTCAAATAACAGAAATAATAGTTTCTTATTGTAATATACTATAAAAGTTACTTGTCACTAGGGTCGTCCCCGAAACAACTTATGCTATGTCGTAGTTTTTCTAAAATGTATCTCTCCATCGTTTCTATAATTGTACATATATTTTAAAAATTTGCACCTTTTTAACGTCGAACGTTCAAGATAAGGAACTTTTCCAGACCATTGTTCATTTTGGCTTTTAACTTTTTCCACTTTTGTAGGATTTTTGAACAAGTTTCGCTTTGCTCTGCTGATGGTATCTTCATATTATAATTTGACTTTATGGTGAAGCCCAACCCCAATATCACTGTACTTACATTGCTTTGTATATATATATCCGACTAGAATTTTGAGGGGGTGCAGGTAAGGTCCCTAAGTGGGTAGCCACTCCACCTCCTGTGGGCCCCATGAGGTTTCCTTAAAGGCAAGGAAGGGGCATATGACGCTTTGACGCATTTGAGCATCATCAGGAATGCCGCATGTAGAAAGAGCAAATATAAAGATAGGAGATTAAAAATTAGAAGAAGTGATCGATTTTAGGTATCTAGGAAGTCAGATAAGACAAGACGGAAGGAGTAGTAGGGATATAAAGCAGAGGATAGCGCAGGGTCGAGTCGCCTTCAATAAAAAGAAGTCACTTCTTTGTTCGCAAACGGTTAAATTAGAAATTCGAAAAAGGTTGTTAAAGGTGAACGTTTGGTGCATGGCGCTGTACGGGTGGGAAACATGGACAGTGGGCTCAGCGGAAAAAAAAGGGTACAAGCGTTCGAAATGTGGTCTTATAGGCGAATGATGAGGATACCGTGGATAGAGAAGGTTAGAAATGAAGAGATATTAGAAAGAATAGGAAAACAGAGGACTCTATTGAAATCAATAAGAAGTAGGCGAGATAGATTAGTAAGACACCTCCTCAGGCATGAAGGTCTAGTCAGAGACATATTAGAGGCAGAAACGGAAGTTAGGAGGAGTAGAGGCAAACCTATAGATAGATTACTATTCGCAAATAGTTAAGGATATGGGTTGTTATAGTTTTAGGGAAATGAAAAGATTAGCTCAGAACAGGAAAGAATGGAGGTGCGTATCCAACCAGTCTTAGGACTGACGACCTTATGATGATGACTTACTTTCAAAACGCATCCGTCATAATTATTTTTGATATTTTTTTAACATAAAAGGATAGTAATCAAACAAGTGAATTGATTGCGTAAGCATCTGATATCAAATAAATTACTACCCCCTTGAGCAACAACATGTACATTTCATTAATATTTAATGAGTTTACGATGAGCACACACAATTTCTTATTGAGGGGTAATTGTGGAAGACACGAAAATTTAATTTGGGCAATAAAAACCCCCACGATTAACTGGCCATTCGAAACAAAATTTCCCCATTTGGATGCGGAATGACAAAATCGCGTGGCGTTTATTGCAGTTGTACAAACTAAAAATTATAGTAGATCATGTCCTGCTCGAAGCTCATGGCTATACCACCACGGGAACCCATTAGGGTGTTTCTGGTGTGGGGTTACAAGTGAAATTGCAGCCGTGCCGCGATACGTTTCCTGATGGGCCCCCTGGCGTAAATCAATAGGGCCATTGTGTGCACATACACGCTCATAGAACTGTTCGTTCGGATGGTATAATGCTGTATGTGCATTTTCACGTGTGTCCGCGTATATGCTTGTATATGTCTACGTGTGTGTGTGAGTGTGTAGTTGTAGTCTAGCCAACAGGCCGCACTATATTATTATTGGTTGAAAGGGCCCCCGGTCTATGTGAATGAACGTGCTCTTTTCCCATATTGCCTTAAACAATTCATTAGACGGGAAAAGGGAATGACCCTTTCAATACTTTGGCTTCAAGAGGAATTAAAATTTTTGATGAAAACGGCTTTATGAAATACTTGATGTTAGGAATAGAGGCGATATTCCCAAATCAATAACGAAACAGGGTTACAAATTGTAAGAAAAAACGGATGTTGATACTATTTAAATTTGGTATCAGATGAATTGTATTTTTAAAATCAATATAATCAATCAGAATAAACGATGTAATAATTACTCACCAATATTAATGAATGATAGTAAATGTTAATGAATGATAGTAAATATAGTTAATAATAAATTGACCAGAGGGAGATGAAGGCGTGCGTGCTCAAATATAAACATAGTTGGCACATGTAAGAAATACCGAGCGGCATGGCCTAGAGATTTAAACCATTACTTAGCATTCGGGAGGACGCCGGTTCGATTCCGGGTCCGTCTGCCTTGGTCCAAGTTTTCCGTGGTTTCCTTGGATCACTTAGGCAAATCCTGGGGCAGTAATATTCCACAGATAATCTTTCGTTCTCTTCTGTCTTCATTTCGTCCGTCTCATCTTTCTCACCCGAACCACCACCCACCCATTCCCACGATTCCAGAAAGCAGGCTGAATAAGGCCTTCCACCCTTCCTTCAGGAGTAGTCCGGAGGGACTGCCCGCCGACCAGCAATTACTGGCTGGTGGGAATGAAACACCTAAAAGCTTTTTTTTTATGTAAGAAATAAATACACTTACCGATCTGATGACAAGATCATGAGGTAACTAAGTACCCACCGGGGTTCCTAGGAACTCCTGTCCTTCTGGAACACTTGCGAAGTGTCTCACCGGTCTAAAATGATCGGCATGTAGCGTTTATCCATCAGTGGGTGGATAGTACCTGTATTCATGAGTTTGCGCTCCCGTGCCTCCAGACGGGATACACACATTCTGAAGACCAACAGGGTAGGACGAACCTAAACCCCGTGTCGCTATAGCACCATGCCTACCCCAAGCAATGCAAGTACATACTATAGGAATCACCGGAGATATCTGTGTCTCTCCTGACATCCTGGGGTTAGCAAATCCGTAGCATCAGCCACGATGAGCTCAAGTAAACACCATGGCCACAATAACGTAATAACACAAACATTTCTCGAGAACAGTACACAATATAAATACATACGTATATATACCAATTACATGTGATCACCTTAATGCACCAATAATATGCTACCATTATTAAGGCATAATAATCGCATATGCAACGCATCGCATCGCTCACCACTGCACTTGTCCAAATACTACTATATACTACTCTCTATAATATCTATCCTCAATCTGTTATCCTCACATGTTTTTATGTGGTTCCTTCCTTGGTTTTTCGTCACCTTAGCCAAACACAAACAAAGCAGAATAAATGGGATACCAGTCGCCAGCCCACCGAATCAACCAAAATCAACATTATATGTATTATAATTTTCTAATTTCATTTCGATTAAACAGTGCATAGTTAAACTGGAAATCTACAGTTACTTACAGCTTTAAGATTGTTTTGGAAGTGGTTTCCTTTAGGTGCCTATTTGGTAATATTTGAGTTTGTTGAAATAGTACCAGACAATGGTTTCTTATAGGTGAAAATAACGAAGAAATAGTTGTCACTGTATTCTTGAGTACAATATTGCTTAAGGAGTTCAGCTACAACCCCTTTGTGGTATTCAATTGAGACTGTTCAAGTATTTTATTTATTTTAGCACAAAATTTAAATTACTGATCCTGCTTCTACAAACAATTCGTACATTTTTTTTTCTTTAAACCTGATGAAATAAAAAAAATTAATAGTTATTTCCTGATTTTACGTATAAAAACAATCGAAACCCATGCCAAAGATAAAATTATTATAATATTATTATATNTATTATATAATATTAGTTATTTATTTAGTTTCATTTATACAAAGTTTTGAATAACTTTCTTTAATGGTTGTTGACCTTGAAAAAGAGTCAATGCGAGCCATTCTTATCAAAATATTAATTTCCACCTTATATTGTAGCCTTGAGAAAGTCCAACATCCTCGGAAAATATCGGCTGTGGTTTTTTAAATAAATACAGTACTTTTAACCTCAATATTGATTTGATTTAAACAACTGTATATAAAATAAGGGAAGTATGATCAATGGTATGAATATGTACTTTTACAATTGAAAGTTTCGTTCAAAAAGTCAAAGAATGAGAGCTATCCGAAATCGTAATATTTCTTTATGATTTCGCCAGATGGCAACACCTATATCGTTCTCCTAATATTAACAAGGTATTTTATAATCCAACAGATTTCAATACTGAATTAGCTCTCCATTAATAGTTAATTCTGAAAAAGAAAACGATTCTTCATTCCACGACGTCACTCATTTTTTAATGTAATTATTTGCTGTATGTCTGTATAAATTAGACATTATACTTTTATCAAACTAAAGACAATTTGCTCTTCATTCTGTTCAAATGCAGTAACCACGTTGTTACATTAGTTCAGAGGATCAAGCAAGCAAGCGAGCAAAAGCTTGGCCTCAGGTGCTTCCCTGATCCGTTGCAACCCCGGCACCAGTGTAACGTTGCCGCTCGCGCGCCCTCGCAATATCCGGAGCCTACTTCCGGGTAATCCCCAATCGCTCCAAGCTGCAGCATCTGCTCGTAATTGGTCTTAATTAATTCAGGTATTGTTTATCACAAAGTAAAGAATCCCTCGCCGCTCCTCTGTCTCTTGCTCGGCCTCTTTCCTCTCGCTCTATGTACCTATACCTGTTAGTTACAATGTTATTGAAGATCAAAGAGTTCTTAGATCAAGCACAAACATTCCCGTGCCTTCAGGAAGCATTTATCCTTCTTTGGCATCACCCCACTGGCCTCCATTTCGTTCTATTTCACAGTGCTTGATTTTTGCGGCCGGGCAGGTTGCTTTTTAAAATCCGCTTTGAGACGGCTTTGAGGTTTACGAAGAATTTAATTATCTGAGAACTGCAAAACCTTGTGAACAGGTTCGTTTTGTACCTAAATCTAAACAGATGATATATCGCTGCATCGTATTACATTACTTTGAATACTGTCTTCAGAAAATACCTCTACATAAAGTTTTCGTGGGATAAATTTGAAATGAGTGTACTTTCTATTTTGTTTTTTGTATAAGACTGGCCTATACTACATACCACTTTGCATATGTCAATCAGCAAAACATTTCCTTTCTACCTGCACCTAACCTAAACATTTGATACTCATACTCCGTACATGACAATAACGGAATCTTCTCTAATTATAAACTGATACATAAGTCCAAGGCATGCACCGCTCCACACTTTGGATAGAGTTTTTCTATACATACTGAAACTTCATTTAAGTTTTTTATTTCGTCGACGGGCGTTCAGCCACAACCATATCTCATACACGAGCCAGTGTTCGGAACCGTACGATAATTATCGTACACATACGATAATTTTATGTCTACGTACGATGTACGATATCATATTATTATCGTACGCAGATTGTACGATAATTTTCATGCATTCAAAATTTATTTTATTCTTACCCTCTCAGACAATATCACGAAGACTTTTTTTATTCGCGAACATTTTTTTTCTTTTTGCTCACAGCGCTATAAACATTTTTGTTATTCGCAGTGTTAAATTTAGAAAAACGTGCCTGCAACAAAAGAACGTTATCATGCTAGTATGTAGGTTTTTCCTCGGCAGGTAACATCGCTTCGTGTTGGTCACCAGATGGGTCGATGGTCTTCCCATCCACAATTTTATGATTGTAGTCATGTAGTCACAAACCATAGCCTAAGGTCAAAAGCACCCCACTAACATACCTCCACCCCCTATATCTTGTTATATTTAAGTATTTTTCTATCTATTATTGATTTTTAATTTAAAGGGTGGGGGTAGTTCAGATCTGTCTCAAATGTAAAAAATATAGTTAAAAAAGATTTTAAATAGTTTATAAGTACAAATTAGTTACGAAGCATACGCCGAAATTTTGATATCACGATTAATACGAGTAATTTATTAATTATAGTAATTATTTTGAAAAGTACGATAATTTTGCTCCATGTACGATAATTCTACGCTACTGGTACGATAGTTGCCTCACTTCAGGTTGTGAACACTGTACACGACCTTACGATTACTTTACGAGTATAATGATATTTAAGCGGAATCAGCACGTCAAAAAATTGGTGACTTTTGATTAAAAATTCCGATTATACGAAGGCGTCTCGGATATCGAAAGTAGCCCTAAGGCACATTTTCATTATTTAACTGGACGTTCTAATTTTTATATCTTGAGCGGAGATAGCTCTACAAAATTAGATTGCAAATCTAACTACACTCGACTCAAAGATACGTATATAATTATTGTATAGTGAAGTGAGATGTGAAGTGACATTAACGGTAACATAATCGGTTACAAGTACGTAATATGAATGATGAAAAAATACAAGAAGTATTCAAATATAAACGGCTTCGGACGGCTACCCAACTAACTGCACACAACCTGTTCACCCTGTTGATTATTCCTCAAAAAGGCCCTAAACATATGAAAATGGTCTGACGCCATCTTTTTGACCAATACACAGTTCGAACCTGGTCAAGAAGGCCGCAGTACTTGGCAGTATTTATTGTGTAACGATCATGAACAAAATCAAAGAGTCAAACTCCTTCAAAACCCAAAAAACTGTTGATACCACTTTCCCGGCTGAGAAGTTCACATTTTCTACATTTTTATGCCCTTCTCTGAATTCCGTATACCATGCTTTAACTCGCGGCCATAAAAGTGCATTCTCCTCGAACTGTGCATTCAATTGGTTTAGAATTTCGGTTGATTTAACGTCATGGAAGCAAAGCAGAAAGGATGAGCCTTTCTTTTGCTCATTGTAATGATAACTAAACAAACCAGTCGGGTGGTCGGCTTGGCCTTGAGTCATATAGAGGGGATCTCCCCTCCTTCCCTGACGCTTCGCCTACTCCGATACGCTTTCTGAGTCCCCAGAATGAAAAGGATTATTTATTTATATTTGAATGCTCCTGGTATGTAGCATCCATTCCAAAAAGAAAAGACAAAAGATATTGGAGACGAATTAATACTTTTCGTATTTCATAAAACTGTATGTACAAAAGAGAATTAAACTTGAGTTTGTATACCTTCATAATTTAAAATATTATGAAGCTTCTATAAAAATGATCTCTTTACAGTAAAAATAGGTGATTTGAAAATACATATTCATTCGATTTATTAAATAAAATTAATGAGAAACAGTAAGGATGTATATTGAACACTTTATGAGTTTCTCTCTGCATCTACAATACATCAAAGAAACACAAACAAAATTTCAATAGACGGTGTTAGTCTAAAAAGGGATCACTTATAGAATACGTGGATTCAGTATGACCACCAAACGCCGGTTTCTTCCTTTGCTTCTTAGGATATCCAGCTAGGGCACGGTAAACTACCTTCTGTCTGTCGTTTATTTTCGAACATTCGAGATAATTCTACTATATACAGGTATTCGACTAGTTAATACAAGCATATTTGGTCCTCCCTTTAATACAAGCATTTCGAATAATAAACAGTGCAACAGGCAACAGAACAACGTGAAAAAGAAACAGAATGAGCCATCTCGTACCAATCAGTGATATATAGCGAACAGCGTCTAAGGAGAACAAGCGACGGTCAAATTGACCTAGGTACGTAGATGGAAATGTTTAGCACAGGAATAAATAAAAGGACCAATAGTATTGTTGGACCAAAACAGTGCAGCGTCATAGCTCTCATAAACCAGTCGTTCAGTGGCGCAAAGTAAAAAAAAACACTTTTGTGTGTAATGCTCGTAGGGCGGGCAGTCCTTCCGGACTATGCCGGAAGGTAGAGCGGAAGGCCCTCTTCAGCCTCCTTTCAGGAAACGTGGGAATGGGTGGGTGGTGGTTTGGGTGAAAAAGATGAGACGGACGAAATAAAGACAGAAGAGAATTAAAGATTATCTGTGGAATATTACTGCCTCAGTATTTGTCTAAGTGATCCAAGGAAACCACAGAGAAACTTGGATCAAAGCAGACAGATCCGGAATCGAACCGGCGTCCTCCCGAATGCTACGCAATGGTCTAAACCTCTAGGCCGATCGATGCATAGTAAACAGAATCATTTCTCTCCAATGTTAATTAGTAACTATTTGTAACTAAGCTACTGGTCCTAGCTGAGCAATTATCACTCTAGTCACAGGCCGATTCTCCTCGGCCCGATTTGCCACCGTGTATCCGAAGATGTATGGCTTTTTTGCGATCCTTAAACGCCGGCCAGTCTATATAAACATGAGGTGGATATGAGTTTCCGACACTTATGTAAGGTGAAGAATTCTTTGGAAGTGTGTTCATCATTGGTAAGCATCCTGGTTCGATAATAGTAGAAGAGAACCTGTATTACCATTCAAAAATTGGTAGTTATTTGAAGTTCTTAGAGAATGTCATTGTGAAGTTTCGGCTGTTGGCATTGGTTACTCTTTGTGGACAACTGTATTGTCTTAGATTCCAGGATCACTCCTTATTGAATTGTTGTCACTCTATCTGGAAGTCCTCGTTTATTATATAAAGAAATTCAGCATGGAAAATACCAACTTTAATTAGGTTTTACGACATATTCAAGGACTTTTATAAATCTTTTGTAAGTTAGTAAATTTCTTCCAATTGTTAATTTTGTTTTTATATGAAAACTTCGACCTCTCATTCCCAATCAGGTAAATCCAGGAACCCCTGGCTGAGCTTTTCCTGGAGCAGTTTTTGGTTCTCTGCTTCAGAAAAGTATCGCCCTAGTTTTATTTAATTTTTTGAGCTTTTAGGTTGCATTTATCTTTTATACATAACAAATAAACGAGTAGTAATTAATTCAGAACTTTATTTCGTTAAAGGTTGTGTTAAGTCCTAAGTTTTTCTCTTTTCTTGTACATGAAATATTTTTAATTTAAATTCATATTTGCAATTTTACATAGTGTCTAAGTTAGTGACAACAAGACCAATTTACATTTTACCTGGGTATTCGTAGAACCCTTATAAACTGGAAAGAAATGTTGTATGACGATTGTGCTCATATTTAATGATAGGGCTTTCCATATTCTGTGTTATATTATATTCAATTTCTAGTTATTCGCCCCCGCTACAATAATATTCACCAGTTTACCTGTTCATAGTTAGAGTTCATAGTACATTACGAATAAAACATTCACATTTCATCTTTGAAACAAGTAAGTTTTGTTCCAGTAACCACCAAAAATAGTTTCCATTGTCGGACGAATTTTGATAGTTTTAATATAGGGGTTGATATTTAGTTTTTAGTGATTAGAATAGAAGTTCCAGTAAATGTTTTAAATAAAACAGCGAATTTTTATTCTTCATCGAAATCACGATCCAATTTAACTAGTTGCACAATATTAATTTGGCGTGCAACGTACAACGTTTGTACAGGTTCTTTCAACATTCCATATGAAAATTAATAAGATGGAATATTTACGGAAAATAAAGAATTTTCAGAAAATCATAAAATCCTTAAAACACTTTTAAAAATCACTCTTCTCTTTCACGACTTTGATTATAATAAAGTATTCATACTTAGGATTAGTATCCTATTAAAAGTTTACGGGCGTCTGCCGATGCCTCATTGCTATTATCAATTTTTATTCGGTAATATCGTACTGTTCATAAATATAAAAGGAATGCCGTATTAGTATTCTTTTTATTGTCTGTACCAAGACAGGTTATCAGAATATCTATTATTTAAATAGTCTCTGAAATTGACATTAGTACTACAGGTTTGACAGGAATTTCTCACATAATATCGGGGTATAATTTGTTATTAAAGTCACAAAAAGTTAGAATAGTTTCTTCCACGCGAACTTTAAAAGCCAATTCCGAACACGCACAAGCATTTATCCGTTTGTTTACCAGTCGAATATTTTATACATGCGATCCATTAAAGCCCAGTCCTAGTTTTATTACGGTGTTTCACTGCAATCCAATTGTTTACGAAAAACTGTCACAAGAATTGTTAGAAAAAGTACTAGATGTAAATTTGTTTAGATAACTTATCAAAAGAAAGCCTTGGTTGCAGAAAAACTTTCGCCAGGGGTAAAAATCGATCTTTGCGCATCCCCCCCCCCTATCTACAGCAACCAAAGCATATAGATAAGATGTATCATTAATTTAATTCCAAGAATTTTGTTATTGTGGTAAGTACGCACTTCTACTTTCCTTGTATTTAAAAGACAAGAACAATATAAACAGATATATTAGATTTAAAAATAAGTATTGTTTATGTCATAGCAAAAACTTCTGGTCATTTACAGCTAACAAAGGGTATCTAACTGACGCTAGAGTCTCATTGAATTTTTTGTGTTCTGTAGAAACCGTGACTAAACGAAAACTTTCAGGTGTTTCACTTCCTCCTGCTGCAAACGCCGGTGGGTAGGCATTCCCTTCGAAATACGCTGGAGAGTAAAGCGAAAGACCCTCTTCAGTCTCCTTTTAGGAATTGTGAGAATGTGTGGGTGGTAATAGGGTGAAAATGATGAAACAGAGGAAAAATGGAGACAGAAGTTTGTGAATGATTATCTGATGAGTGTTACTGCCCAATCATTTACCTAAGTGACCCAAGGAAACCACTGAGAAACATAGACCAGGGCAGACGGGCCCGGAAACGAATCAAAGACTGACTAGTCGATGATCTGCTTTATTCTTATATGGGCCGCTAACAAATTAATAAATTAATTCGAAAATTTCAAAAAGATTATCGAAAGTGTATATTTGAAGCACAACTCTCTATGGAAACGTGGACGGTGCGCGCTGAAGAAAAGAATAAGCAAAATGTGATGTCTCCTATTTGTTAGAGAAACAGTCGATAGAGGCGACGGTAAATGAAGTGGAGGAGCAGAACTATGGAAGTCAATAAGAAATAGGCAAGACAGGTTGATAGGACAGTTTCTTAGGACTAGTTAGGGACATACTAGAAAAGAAATAGGAGTTAAGAGTGGCAGAGAGAGTAATCTAATTGTGCCTTCTGTTTCAATTGTTTAAGAGAGCAGTAAGTTAGACAAAAATTTACGAGTAATTTGTGCAGTCAAATATCACTTGAAAATGCCCCCAACTTCAAAACGTTTAAAAAGTTAGAGGAAATAACAGAACAAGTCAGTACCCTAAAGTGGATGTCATAGAATCCCTCATGAAGATTTTAATATGAGTCGAGGAAAGGCTTTTTCCATAATTGCTTTCCGATGATCAGAGGGAGAATCGTCTGAGAGCGTCGAGGAGTTAAATAAACAGGCACAAACTGATCTTAATTTTTTATCAAAACTCTTTACAGGAGATGAATCTCAGTGTTATGGTTATGAACTACAATTAAACAGTGTACGAGCAAGTGACGGAGAGCTCTACGCCCAAACCAAAAAAGCACGCCGTGAAGTCCATGATAGTTTCCTTTTCACCAAGTGAATCTACAAATGCTGCAGCGATTTCGTGAGACGCGAGGCAGTGAAAAAAGATCGATCTCAATTGTGATGATCGGGAGTCTGGCTGCTTCATTATGAGAACGCGCCTACTCACACAGCATACAATTTTTGATGAAAAACGAGATGACAACTTGTCGATTTCTCATCCTACTTATTATTTGCCCGACACAACACCTTGCTACTTGTTTCTATTCGTACGAATAAGGAAGAACTTCATGGGAAAACGATATTATCTTATACAAAAAAAAAAATAATCGTTGCTTATTTAATTCCCCCTCAACGCCAATTCAAAATATTAATATAATAACGTTGTACGTATATCAAATTTTATAACATAAACCATACCTATATTCATAGTCAGTTAGATACCTTTGAGAATAATCTAGAATATTAAACAATAGTATGATATATATAGATATATATTATCCTGAAGCCTTTCTACCAATAGGTGTAAGGCAGTGGACTGCTGAATATGTTAAATACTTCTCCATTTCTTCCTATCCTGCGCTAGCTTCTTCCCCCGGTGGGGGGATCATATCACTCTTCTTCAAGATCTTCCCAAATGCGTTTGTCCATGTGTTACTTGGTCTCCCTCTCTTTTTCCTCTTTATTATCCCACTTTCCCATACTTTCTTTACTTGTTTCTCTCTATTCATTCAACTGATATGTCCGAACTACCTCAGCTGATTTGGCTCTTTAATGTTTTGAGTTGTAGGGCCGCACTGATTGTTAAATTGATAATGTGACGGATGAAAAACCACCATAAATATTTAAATGAAGGGGACGCTTTAAAGGGAATCCTGTCCTCTTCTGTGAGGTTAATTTGTAAAGAAAATGAAACATCTCTACTTTTTAATTGACTTGGTGAACGATCAAAGTCGTAAAATTTTTTATGACCACCTTAAGAATAAAGTATGCCTTGAAGAATCGTAAAAATAGGAAAACCAAGATGCAAATTGGGCACGTTAGCTTCCTACGAACGAAAGTTTGAACCTTCTTCCCTTACAATGTCGGAATATAAAAATTATTAACCCCACCGTAACTAATGTACACGGTAATTAATTCTGAGTTGTCACTAAAAAGAACTTTTGTTTCCCCGCAGCTATAATAAGATTTGGAGTTTGTAAGCTATCGCACAATTTATGAAATACGCTTTTGTGATATTGTTCGGATGGAAGGCTTCTTATGTCATGATAAGGAACGGGAAGAAACTGGAGCGTGTGTATCAAACACCAATGCAGAACGCTAACGATTTACACGCCCGTGTATGATCGGTGCAAATGAAGTACGCCAGACAGCTAAAACAGTTTTATACAAGCAAGTTCGATGTATATAGTGTAATTAACAGTTGATGTAAGTTCAATATAAAATTCCAAACAAACGTCTATGCGTTTTATTCTGCACTACTGATAAGTAGCAGCAGGATATGGCCAAATACGAGCCCATACAAGGCGACAATAATCAGTTTGAAAAGAACCGACTATTTTACAGTACAAATAATAATATAAGTCTATACAGGGTGTCCCATTTATAATAATTAAGCTTTTCTGTTTGTTCTACAACAACCGCCAAAGTTTTTCCAATCTTCATATAATAATTAAAAAAACAACCATGGCTTCCTGATACAAAATACAACAAAAAAGTGTTATACAATTTTTCAATCCAGTGACAGTTGAGCTCGCAAATCGTCTTTGTAAATTTGAACATACAATTTGTTTCATTACGAGCCTGGATCTAGGTGACTAACGTCGCTCAGCTGATCTACTGTGGATGTAACAAGTACCTATCGGGAAGAAGCCGAATGCACTTCCACGTTGTAAAAAAAAGTAAAAGTGAAAAAGAAAAGCCTACGTTTTATAAAAAATTTTGAAATTGCTCTCCATTCGCCTCAATGCAATACTGACAGCGGCGTACCCAGTTGATGCGAATTTTAGCCCAGATACCGGGAATATTTCAAATTATACGATAGGCATTGGTAATGTAACTCACCACCAACTGACGGTTGAATAAGAACCCTACTAGAACACACTATCACACTACTAATTGTCCTTATTGTAATAGTCTTTTATGAAATGACCACTAAATAAATAAACTAACTCTAACAAACAAGAAAATTCCACAACAATCCAAAGCGAACTGAACAACCTGTCAGGAACTACAACATTATGTGTATTTATTCCAGTCACTTCCAGCAGTGTAATTATACGAGGTTATATCAATATTTAGCTTTTTACATTTAATGAAAAAAAAAATAACCGACCTGGTCCTTCTGAGCACATCCTAGTATTACCCCACATGGGGTTAATGAGCCCTGCCAGGCTTAACACATGTGAATGGTCAAAGTAGGTCTGCATCTTGTCTCAACTTTTACAACCATAACACATACATTTGTTTTCATACACTAGTACGTTATGTTACAAACTTTTACCAAACACTGGGTGGTGAGGGTTGTTTGTGCACCGCTTCTAACTATTCCGTAGTTGTTAAAATTTCTTTTCTATTTAAAATAATAGAGCTACATTAGGTCCACTTCAGTTTACGATCATGGGATTTTCGATTTTGATAGGTACGTAGTTTTTCTAACATGTTCAGTCATCTAATGGACCTTAACGCGAGTGCATTTTCTTCGGCTGATCCGTAATTGATTTACAAACATAAACAATAACATTACCCCAAAAAGCAGCTGATTCCGATCTACTGAAGGTGAATTTTTCTACGATCAGCTAAAATCGTAATTAATTTGCGATTGTGCAGGGTCGGCATCAAAACTGTTATAATTTTATAATTTTTTATTTTGTTTGAAAAGTCAAAAGTGTTATAACATTTTATGTTCAAAATGTCCGTAGGAATCTGTGGTATAAATATTAATTATTATAACTGGGACACCTTATAAATAATAGTATGTAGTACCCACACATACATACTTTGTAGATTTTTACTTATTTGTATGTATTTTTACCGCTTTCCTTCGGAGTAAGTTTTGATTTTATTTACTTTTTGTATTTTTGAATTAAATGTTACTTTAGAAAAGTTGGCGATTTTTTTATTTAACGAAAATCGTCAATTACGAATATCGGCTAGATCTTAGTCCCTTTATATTCGTTATAACCGAGTTCGACTGTATTATAATACGTATACTGGATAAATAAATATGTAAATAGATGTGCAGCTTCTACCGCGTGTGCATAAACATATTTAAGAAATCACGGATAGATACAATATCTGCAGTTAAGCCAGTTTATTATACATAGCGAAGTTTTAGTCGAATAAATAATAATCTTTGATAACTTCCTGCGATCAATTTTTCCAATCCATCCTTAAAAGCTCTTAAAAGCGTTTGATGTTCTACGCTGCATTTATTTGTCACATTGTTCATCGTCGAAAATCCCTCCTCGCAGCATGTTGACTATTACTTTTAGAGTTTTAGACGATGACGATAATAAGAAAATAATGATAGGTAATCTCTCGGTTGTTCGATGAGGACCGTCAATTCCTATCAATGTCATTCTATCGAGAAAGCTTTTCAAATGGTATTTTTAATTTTCTAAAAGCCACTTGCAAGACTCGTCGTTGTACGTAGACGTACTCGTCGTTTGAAACGGTAAAACTTTCTTCTTTGAACTTTTTAATATCTGCAACTTCCACAGATCGACAGGTCGCTCTATGTTCGTGGCACAATATTAATATTAAAGAGTAAGCACCTTTAAACTCTCTGACAGGCGACTGATGCACTCCAAGATTGTTAATGCGCCACTCGGAAGACGGAGGGTTTTTCAAGAACGTCTTTAAACGATGCTCAATTTTATGCACCAAAAGTACACACTTGGGGTGCTCAAATATTTATTAAAGACCGCAACTGAAAAATTCGATATATCTGGGACACTGTTTTTTGATGAGAAGCATCTCCTGGCGCGGCTTGGATGTAAACTCGACTGACGAGTACAATTAATATCACTCCTTTACTTTATTTAATATCCCCAAATGATAACCCATTTGTAATTCGTAAACTAGCTACTTCAGAGTTTCCATAACTGATAAGGTAAATCCAGATATAAATCCTTTATTAGAATTGCCATTATTAATTTTGAAGATCATTGAAATAGGTTACGCACTCATCAAAATATTTTCTGAAATATTTGTATAACAGTATAGAGACTGTTTTATTCAAAATTGTGATAAGGTTAACATGTTCTCATAGCACCACATCTCAAATGAATCTAACTTGACTTTTCCGCAGGGACAACGATCCACGTCCCACATCTATGCAGGGTGTTTCCAAAATAAGTACCACGCTTGCAGGAGGTGACGAGGAACTACAAAGCAAGAAAATTAAGTAAATGTTTGATGGTCCGAAAGTCCACCGTTTTCGAGAAAATCGTATTTGAAAGTACTTGTAAGAGCCAGTCCGGTCCTGATAGGATCATGCAGAAAAATACGACATTGCAACGCTACATTCAATCAGCTGCTACTTAGCATATCCATGTATTGTTTTTGTTATCTATTAGATTATTTTAGGTGTAAATTGACGATGTTTATGTTTACAGCCAGCCTAAAGTAGTTCATTGTTCTTTTAACGTTGTAAGTTTACATTACGTATATATACAGACGGTCGAAGTTAGAAGTAAATCAATGTGTCTGCGCAGAATAATATTATTGCATTGACCAATACGTAAGATTCTAGACGAACGAACATTTTTCGAAATGGATTGGACGTAAAGTCATGTACTTTGGTCGGCACGTAGTCCTGATCTAAATTCGTTTGACTCTTTTGTAGGGGGTTGTATGAAACAATGCGTGTATCAAACGCCAGTGCAGAACGCTAACGGTTTGCAGAACCGTGTATGGTCGCTGCAAATGATGTACGTAAGTGCCAAACGCTTTTGCAAGGATAGAGCTATAGGTAACACACCTTGGAAATACCCCAATGGTGTAAGAACAAAGGCTTTCACGGCCGGAATCCGTAGTAGAATCAAGATTCGGGCTATGGGGCCGTGATCTAAGTGAACTATTCTGTTCATTTGGACAGAATAGTTCACTTAGACCACGTCCCTATAGCCCGAATCTTCATTCTACCCCAATGGTGGTTTGAATTGCTGTTACCTATCCAGAAGGTATTAATTTACCTAATAATGTTTACATAACGTTAATTTATTAAACAGTACTGCGTACTATCAGCGATGAACAAAGTAATTATTTAATTAATTGTCATCGCAATGGGCCTTTAATAATTATTACTGGTTATTAGCGTAGTAGTAAGCTGTTGATATTTACTTTATTAGTCGTTCCGTAACCAATACTGTTTTCATTTATTGAAGTAGCTGCTTAGATGTTATTGTTATTTCTCTTTACATTTGCTAATTCCTAGTTTTCTTATTAATTTTTTCGTGATGCTACCGTCCTCACCACGCCATATTTGTGTGCAAACAGGCCTACGCATAAATAAGTGCATTGATCTGCAAACCCCGGTTTTAGTTTCATTGACGTTCCCCAGCACCGCTAGCACAACTATCTGGGAAGCTAGCAAGACTCCTTAGAACTCTATGGTGTGGACGAATCTTATTTAATCCCTACCAGGCTGATTAGATTAGGCAATTGAAGTAATATACTGCTCATACGTCTCCTCTACTCCAATATTCAGGGTTAACCTCTGTCACTGCGAGTCTAACCTCAAATTCGTCGGTCAGGTACGAAAATTCCCGTTTGAGGACACAGATTTCCTGTAGTTCCACTCAACATCACCAGTTTAGTGTTCGAAGCAAAAGTCCGTCTACCAATCGGATCACTAGCTCCGGCCATTTTGGATTCAGGGGATTAGAAGCTCTTTCTAATCTTTGACCCGGTTTCCTGTGAGTTGATGGACGCGGTACCAGTTAGAAAATCCTCTTCGCCGATTATGCTACAAGCGCTTTCTATTATGAATCACCGGAGGAGATCTTCTAGCTGGGTGCCAGCGACACATAATAGCGATGGCTAAGCGGTTACAGTTTGAAGATTCCCTCCATCGAGTCATAATAACGAGTGCTAAGTAATTTAACGACATCATTATTATAACACAAAAAAATTGAGAATAGACCCTACCCGTTTACCTGGCATTGTATATGTTAGGCCCGAAGACCGAAAACGCTCAGTGGCCGGAAAAAACGACCACATCGCGTTCTGGCTGCCTTCGAATGCACAGAACGCGTTTTGGTTGTTTTTAAACGCTCGCCACGCGTTCTGGTAATTGTTAAACAGCCGGAACGCGTTTTGTCAATTGTTGAACGCTCACAACGCATTCTTAATGTTCGACTTGTATTATTTGCCGCTTTCTATCTGCGTACAATGAGATTTATATTGTACTTATATAAAACAAATGAATTTCAATCCATTTTTCAGTTTTTAGGAAACAATTCAATTATTGACAACTATAATTGGATACCAAAGATGGGTTCGGTTTTTATCGCTGAATCATTTCAATAATATTAAATTTCTTATAATTGTTTTTCAGTTCTAGGAAGAAAGTTACACTGAATGAAAAATCAGTACAGTTCTCGTCAGTGTAGCGAGAAGATCAGTCTGTCATTGACTAAACAACTTACCAAAGTCGTTTGAAAAGTTGCTGTCTGAGGAAAGGTACGAATTGCTTGTAGGAGAAGTTGAGCATGCTCAAAATGCGCCCAAAAATCACGAGTCTCGACAATATAAGTGTTCAGTGTAACTTTCTTTCTAGAACTGAAAAACAATTATAAGAAATTTAATATTGTTGAAATGATTCGGCGAGAAAAACCGAACCCATTTTTGGTATCCAATTATAGTTGTCAATAATTGAATTGTTTCCTGAAAACTGAAAAATTGATGAAAAAAATGAAAAATGGAAGTACAATATAAATCACATTGTACGCAGGGAGAAAGCGGAAAATAATACAAGTCCAACATTAAGAATACGTTGTGAGCGTTCAACAATTGACAAAATGCGTTCCGGCTGTTTAACAATTACCAGAACGCGTTGCGAGCGTTTAAAAACAGCCAAAACGCGTTCTGTGCGTTCGAAGGCAGCCAGAACGCGATGTGGCCGTTTTTTCCGGCCACTGAGCGTTTTCGGTCTTCGGGCCTAACATATACACTGCACATTATGAAGACACTGACTTAACTGTCAATCAGGTGCCTCGCTACATGACCAGAGATGAACTTCCAGTTAAACTGTAAACTGATGGCCAACGTATTTGAGAAGTAAAAGTGTAACAATTATTTTGCAAACTAAAACCAAAGTTCACGATATTCTGAACTACCTTTGGTGTAGTTGGTTGACATTTTATCTTACATTATGATATTGTCTGAGAATTGAACATTTTTGCATCGATTGATAATTTTTACTTTAATGAACACGATGGACTTACGAACCACTCTTTATTTAACAGACTGCAAACACGATTGGCTTGATGCTCTCTCGTTCACTTTTCGATTTCGATTCCAATTTCTAGTTTAAAACTCTGGAGTGCCTGGCGAACGTACGAATGGCATGTATCTATATCTAGTTTTAAATTGAAGGGTCTGACACCGTTTGCAGTTACCGCTCGTTCACATAAATATTTGATCGTCCGTGTTTCTGGAAGTTTCCACTTACGAAAAACTGCACATACACCCACCTAAGTATTATTTTACAAGAACGTTTTCTACTCGCTTCAACCAATTCGGCTAGTGACTCGATATACCTAACGGAAAAAGACACCGTGACACTTATTCCCGCAGGAATTGGCTGATGAAAAGTAATAACTTTCTTGCTAATAGCAACAAAGTGATACAACTTATAAAGGGTGTAAAATGTTTTATTTATACCAACATACACTGACATTTTATCTATGGTTCAGTTCCTCTTCCTAGCCCTCGAGAAGACTCACCAATAGTAAAACGTAACGTATCAGCTTGACTTTTCACGAATACTCTTTTTTTTATTCTTTGGGTTTGCGCGGGGAGAATTCATTTGTTTATAGGGTTGGTTCTTTGGTTTTGGGCAGCTGGTTTCGTCCTCAGTGTTTTGGTAAGACGAACGGTTACTAAAACTAACGAACCTCGAGATTATTGGTTGGATCCTCGTTTGTCCGAAGACCAATTTCGTTTAACACCTTTGTAGGTGTACCAAGGTGGACTGTTTTTCGATTGAGAAACTAATTTTAGATTTTCTCTTGGCCAAAATAACTTTTGCGTGTGGTTTTTCTAGTAGATCTCACTGTGATCTTCCACTTTATGTTTCACGCAGTAATTCATGGATTGTCTTTTTCCAATTTTTGAATATTTTGAATAAAAGGCATAAATTGCACCGATCCATCACGATTGCGCCAGTTATATTTTTGGACTTACTGATTGTGTTTTTAAAAGAAACTTTAATCCAAAAACTAAAATGTATTTAATTAATACTGCTACATTTGATTCGCAGTTAGGATGTCCCCGTTTTTTTCTAGTATAAAGTCTTTCCAATTACCTTCGGCCAAGATTCCTTTGCATTTAAGTTTCTCTACGATTAAGCACAATTTATTCACCTAGTTATGAGAATCTATCCCGTAAGTTTAAAAAAGACCTTGTCGGACGTGATTTATTACACAGATAATGCAGCCCTTTATACTGTACATGTGTAGAGTGGACATTGGGATTCCTAAATTGATGCTAACCTCAAATCAATTGCACGTTGTATGACAAACGTTTTTGTAACCACCCATTTATCACAACCAATTTTGATTTTAGTATTTACATATTCTTGGACTCAGTTCTTTTTTAGATTTGTGCTTGACGTGGCCCATGGGCACAACCGTTAGAGATTATTGTAAAAACAAAATTTTAAGGGGTTTCATTCCCATCAGCTACTAAAACTGGTGGATGGGCAGTTTCTCCAGAGAGTAGCGAGGAAGGCCCTCTTCAGGCTCCTTTTAGGAATGACGGGAATAGGTGGGGAGTGGGTGATGGCTGGGGGGAGAAAATGAAACCACAGAAAAATCTGAATTGGTCAAACGGACCCCGCTATTACCTCTAAGTCATGCCGCTCGACGACGTTAATGTAATACTGATAACAATCAATACTTTTAGAAAGTTTTGAAAGCCATTATCCCTATTATCTGCTCGATTCAAGTATGCACAAATGTGTACTTATATTATATTTATGTATATATATATAGATAGGGAAACACGTTAACTCGAAACAAACTTTCAATGTTGGTAATCGCTTTGAAACACACACAACTGTTGAAGGTTCGAAGGTATACATATGAATGGACGCGGGCAGGTGGATATATACAGGTTAATATCGGAATAGAGTCTATAATACTGTTTACTTTGCGTTTGTCACACAATTTGTCATAGAAAACAATCCATTTAGGCATTGCTTTTGCCTCTGCCCTGTTCCCGCAATATTTTTAAACGACTGTTTAATGGCGAAATAATGTAATATTAAGTATTGCATGTCAGGTGGCGGTGTAGTCGCCGGCAAACAAAACTGCATGCATACAATCATCGTAATGGCCACTGTCCCCCCACTAATGGCTTCTCCTCACGCCAGCGCTGCTCGCGCTACTTATTATATTATTACGGCTTTCTCCTGCCCGCCATACGCGCGCCATTCAACAAGTATAATAGTCTTCGGACATGGACACCCCAACACAATTAATTCATCATAATGAAAACGGTCGAATCCATACCATATATAAAGTAGGGGGTGAAATTCTTACGATTCTCTCGGCTAAATGTGCCGTTTCGTATTCCACCTCGCACCTACGGCCACCACGGAAATGGACGGCCAGGGAACAGGAAACGAAGCGGAACGTGGACGGAAGGATTTTTATATGGACCACATTTTCAATATGAAACACTTTTACGAATTTAATACGACACGTCGTTATAACGGAAACACATACTGAAAAGACTGAAAAAAATGCACTTAACTGTTTATATCTATCAGAAACACAGGGTCCAGGCCAAGGATACGTTATACAGGTTCAAGGTTCTTAATGGAATAAACTGGCAATTTTAAAGGTTCAATCCTATCTTCTTTAGCTTTCAACTTGAAATTACTTTAATCCTTAATCGAAAACTGTGATTGCCCAAAAAAAAATTAATATTACACAGTATCTATCAATAATGATACTTCCACGATACATTCAACTGAATTTTGAACATTACTTGTATCGTAAATGATGAATAAAACCAACATTAGAAAACAAGATAAAATTAGGGATGAACTAAACCAAGAATATTACCATACTTTTCATCGATATATCGAAGCTACTAGATACTATTATCCATCAGTAGATAGAAAAGATTAGAAATGAGAGCTTATTATAAAAACTGTAAAAAAGGTAGGTGGTCGGGTAGGACACCTTCGACAGTTTTATGAATGCATTTCCATGGGGTACTTGAGGGTAGTTCAGTAAAGAAAGACAGGTTTTGTGCTTGAGACGGCAAGGAATTGGATGGTACCAAACGTCTCTTTATCACGTTATGCGACGTTACCTTCCTGAATGCATTTCGATGGGTTATTTAAGTGTAGTCCACCAAAGAATGATGGTAGCTACAAGCTATTTGCATGGGAGCGTAAGGAAATGGATGGTATCAAACATCGGATGTTATGCCACGTTTTACGCCTTTCTGATTGCATTTTATGAGTTACTTGAGGGTAGCCCATGGTGATAATTACAGGCTTTCTGCTTGGAAGGGTTAGAAACCTTCTGAGCTAATGTAGGGTAGAAGCAGAAATATGGGTAAAATGAAGTTCTTCTAATCTTCAAGAACTGCGAAGATTAATTCAGGATAGGATTAATTCGCGGTGCGATTTCAACCAGCATTTGGACAATCCTGTAATGATGATGTGTAGACCGCCTATGAGCTGATTGTAGCATATATAATACACATCTTATCAGCAATATTCAGTTTGGTCTGGTCTCAATGAAATCCTTTGAATTACACTTAATTAAGAATTTGCAAGACCTCAAACCGTCTATTCATCAGATCCCTCTTTCCAAATATTTTGAGTATATAAAATTGACAGCATTCCCTTTATTTATTTACATAGTATGCACTACTTATACAGGGTGTCCCATTTATAATAATTAAAAAAAAAACATGGCTTCCTGACACAAAATACAACAAAAAGGTGTTATGCAATTTTTCAATCCAGTGACAATTGAGCTCGCAAATCGTCTTTGTACCGGGAAGAAGCCGAATGCACTTCCACCTTGTAAAAAAAAGGTTAAAGTGAAAAAGAAGAGCGTACCTTTTATAAAAAAATGTTGAAATTGTCCGCCATTCGCTTTAATGCAACACTGACAGCGGCGTACCCAGTTGCTGCGAATTTTGGCCCAGATACCGGGAATATTTCGAATTATACGATAGGCATTGGTAATGTAACTCACCCGAACTGACGGTTGAATAAGAACCCTATTAGAATACACTATCACACTACCAATTGTCCTTATTGTAATAGTCTTTTATGAAATGACCACTAAATAAATAAACTAACACTAACAAACAAGTAAATGCCACAACAATCCAAAGCGAACTGAACAATCTGTTAGAAACTACAACATTATGTGTATTTATTCCAGTCACTTCCAGCAGTGTAATTATACGAGGTTATATCAATATTTAGCTTTTTACATTTAATGAAAACAAAATAACCAACTTGGTCCTTCTGGACACATCCTTGTATTACCTCCACGTGGGGTTAATGAGCCCTGCCAGGCAAAACTAACGTTTAACACATGTGAATGGTCAAAGTAGGTCTGCATCTTGTCTCAACTTTTACAACCATAACACATACATTTGTTTTCGCACACTAGTACGTTATGTTACAAACCTTTACCAAACGCTGGGTGGTGAGGGTTGTTTGTGCACCGCTTCTAACTATTCCGTAGTCGTTAAAATTTCTTTTCTATTTAAAATAACATAATACTCGACTACATTAGGTCCATTTCAGTTTACAATCATGGGATTTTCGATTGTGATAGGTACGTAGCTTTTCCAACATGTTCAGTCATCCAATGGACCTTAACGCGAGTGCATTTTCTTCGGCTGATCCGTAACTTAATACCAAACATAAATAATAACATCACCCCAAAAAGCAGCTGATTCCGACCTACTGAAGATGAATTTTAATACAATCAGCTGGCAATCGTAATTAATTTGCGATTATGCAGGGCCGGCATCAAAACTGTTATAATTTTATAATTTTTTATTTTGTTTCAAAAGTGTTATATAACACCCTATATAATATACACCTTATAAGCAATATTCAATTTGGTTGCTCTTGTCTCAATGAAATCCATTGAATTACACTTAATTAAGAATTTGCAAGACCTCAAACCGTCTATTCATCAGATCCCTCTTTCCAAATATTTTGAGTACATAAAACTGACCGCATCCCCTTTAATCATTGACATAGTATGCACTACTTATATAGAGACCACAAATGAGCCTGTTGAGCTTGCAAAATGAATGAACTGTGGATGAGATACTGTATTTGGACAAGACTGTACATCGTAAAACGCGATACCGTAATAACGTAATCGGTCGCTTCATCTCATACCAGTTTGTTACATACACATATAGGTACCTACGTAGTTGTTAGATATTGTATGAGAGACGAAGTGAAACCGATAGGGGTGTAATTTATATATCGTTGGGGTCTTGTGTCGCACGACATTCGAAACCAACGCCAAGAACCTGACCCGGCATTATGTAAATGATGAATTGTTGCATGTGCATCCCTTTGTTTCCGATGCCGGGCGACGTTGGGCGTCGCGACGTGAGAACAATTCCATCCATTGAGTTTGTTCTGTTTGACATTGACGGGAATCAGGTGCATTGTGGGCAAAGCCTTTGGTATGCTCTTACCTGAAAACGTACGTACATCCACATGTATACTTGCAAGCACATACATATGTATATGTAGTGTATAATACACATACTCGTAACGAATGTAAATACATGCATAAATCCGTTATGCGTACGTGTTTGCGTTGGTATGTACTTGATGCCGTTCTTTATAGTTCTCCTCTCGGGCTCCACGTATGATACACGACTTTGTGGATTGATACCAGACGAACGCATAGAACGGCTGAAGTCGATATCGAGGGTGGTTACCGCATCTCGGTTCTTCCACCAAGAAGCGTGTATTTCAAAGCTGTTATCGGATTACACTTATACATATGTACCTATATCAGTATGGATATTTACACAGGCCTAGTAGGGTGTAGTGTCCATATGAATAAAACAGTAAAAATAGATATAAATGTAATAAATTAGCTAACGAAAGTAGATACGTATTTGGTGGTTAATTTCGTAAACCTAAACTAGGGAAATTTCGACTATTTCAAGAGACTCTAAATTATTTTTAATAAAGCACTGGTCCATGTATAAAAATGCCCTTATAAAACATCAGAAGTTAGCCCCACCATTCACACATAATGATCCTCGAATATTTCAGAACATTCTCGATTCTTCTGGTCCTGATCAGATAATAAAACGATCTACTTGTAGGTAGGTAATTCTAGACGTTCATGAACATGTTAGCAGAGGATAACGATAGAAACAATTAAAAACATTGCAGTACTTACTCACCTATTGTAATCTTGTGTTTGGTGGCCGGTAGTCGTTCCCCAAAATCTACATACCTACTAAGCTCAAGAAATATCGAACATTGTAGGAAGTCCCAAACATCTTCTATTTAGAGCATTGACCGAAATGTATGAATATGCCCTACTGGAGCGTCAAAAGTCATTCACACAAAGTAGTCCTCGAACATTCCAGAATGTTCTCTGTTCTTCCGCTCCAATTCACAGTCTAGAACATGCTGTTTGCGGACAATTCCAGACATTCAAGAACATTTTAGCTAAGAACAACTGTATAAGTATTTAAGAACATTTTAGTGCATACTTATTTATTCTAAATTGAAGTTTGGTGGCCGATGGTTAATCTGCAAACCAACGCACCCACCAAACTGGAGAAATCTCGAAGATTATAGGCAATTCTAAACTTTTTTATTTAGAGCACTGGTCGAAATGTATGAAAATTCCCTAATATAGCGTCAGAAGCCAGCCCTATCGTTCACACAAAATGAACCTCGAACATCCCACAACGTCTTCGAGTCTTGCCCGTTCACAATCTAGGATATTCTGCTTGCAGTGAATTCCAGACATTCAAGAACTTTTAGCTGAGAACAACACTAGAAGCATTTAATAACATTATAGTACATAGTCACTTAATCTAAACTGATGTCTGGTGGCCAGTGATCGATCTGCAAACTCACGCACCCACCAACCTGGAGAAATCTGGAACATTGTAGGTGATCCCCAATATCTTTTTTTTGAGAGCCGTGGTTGAAATTTATGAAAATGCCTTAATACATTATTCACACATAATTATTCTCGAACATTCCAGACCGTTCTCGATTCTTCCGGTCCTGTTGACAATATAGAACATTTTACTTGAGGACAATTCTAGACATTCAGCAACATTTTAAATGAGGACAACGCTAGAAGCATTCAAGAATATTTCTCATTCTCATTTATTCTAAACTGATACTTAATGACCGGTGATCGATTTGTAAACCCACAACTCCCCCCTCCCCAATTGGAGAAATTCCAAACATTACAGTTTTTGGAAAACTTGTCGAATTATGAGAATACTCTAGATAGGTCACTTTTACCTAATAAATTTCTTACACCACCACAGTTACTTACTGAAATCACCATAGTCCACGACAGGAGATACGAGGCTACTACCGCGTGCATATAAACAGCGGTGGCTCCAACTGATTGTAAGTGAATTGTACAGACACACACGTCTATCGTTAATAGTGGTCAGGCTTTAAGACGTCAAAGAGCTGATAATTGATAAAAACTCGTTGTATCTGTCTACTATATACATATTTATGTAGATGTATTTGTCTCGCTAGAGTTGTCGAGTGCTGACGTGGGACGATGTCTTTGTTGCTTCGCAATTAAAATGAATGTTCTACAATGGGTCGGTTTTAATGAACGAATAATGCGGTAAGCAAACGGTTCGTTAATTAGTATAATGCTAATATTGTTTTTTATCTTTGCACATTTGTGTTTTCAAAAGAAAAGCTCGGAGGCGAATCCAGGAACAATTCTTGGTGGAGGAAAATTATGTTTTTCAGAAATTTAATAAATCGCATTTTCCACAATCCAGCACTCATGTTAAGTACCATCTTTACATGTTTGAGAAAACTGAATTTTAATGACAACGCAAAAATTACAATTTTCGATTGTACATGAGTGAATTTTCCGCAGAAATAATAGAATTTATTAGGTAACTTGTAATAATCTCAATTTTGATATTTTTTTAAAAAAATTATTTCAAGTTATTTAATTTTTACAATTTAATTTGTATAATTAACTATAATACCTAGCAAATGTATTTCTACTGGAATTTCATTTTTACAAATTCGGATCCAAATTGTAATTCTTATTATTTTCACTTACGAAGCAACGAGCTAGTGGGAAAAATTGTAAATATCCCTTTAATATTTAGATAAATTTCCCTTTTTTATTTTCTGCGTGTTGTTTCGTTAAAAATTTGTTAAGTTATTTTTTGAGTTTATGTTTTTTTATATTTAGGGGCAAGTCTTATCCGACTTTTCTCGCTCACCTAAATCATACAGCTCTTGGAAGGAAAAATTTTCACCATTTCTCCTCAATTCTTGGATCTGGTACTGAAAAACTTCACATAGAATCGTATAAAAAATTAAGAACGAAATAGGTCATATCCAATATAATGTTTTTTTTTTTTTAAAGATTGAGAAATATAATAAGTCGCCTGTGGTCGAAATTCATCAAGTAGCCTTTGAAAATATTTGGTTTGATTCCTGGTCCTTTCTTACTTTATTAGTTAGCTATAACCTAACAGCAAATTACAAATAATTTTTATTTTCTGCGCACTTATAACACCTGCGCACCTTTCAAATGATATAAATTTGATATAAATTTACATTTGCGATATTTACCATAAAAAGTAGTATCAGACTCAACCGACTTCAAAAAATTCAATTCAATTCGACTATCAGTACTGTATGAAAATATATAAAAGTAAAACTAAAATACTAGTATGCAAGGAAAGAAAAAGTAGGGAATGAGCGAATATAAAGATAGGAGACGAAAAATTAGAAGAAGTGGCTGATTTTAGATATCTAGGAAATCAGATAAGTCAGGACGGAAGGAGTAGTAGGGATATAAAGCAGAGGATAGCGCAGGGTCGAGTCACCTTCAATAAAAAGAAGTCACTTCTATGCTTGCGAACGATTAATTTAGAAATTCGAAAAAGTTGTATGTTTGGAGCACGGCGCTGTACGGTTCCGAAACATGGACAGTGGGCGCGGCGGAAAAGAAAAGGTTAGAAGCTTTCGGAATGTGGTGTTATAGGCGAATGATGAGGATAACGTTGGTAAAAAAGGTTAGAAATGAAGAGGTATTAGAAAGAATAGGCGAACAGAGGAGTCTATGGAAATCAATAAAAATAGGGGAGACAGGTTGGAAGGACACCTTCTCAGGCATGTAGGTCTAGTCAGAGACATATTAGAGGCAGAAACAGGAGTTAGGAGGGGTAGAAGTAGACCTATGTTAGATTACTGTTCGCAAATAGTTAAGGATGTGGGTTGTTCTAGTTTTAGGGAAATGCGAAGGTTAGCTCAGGATTGGAAAGAGTAAAGACGACCTTATGATGATGATGATGATATTTTTGTGTGAATTTATGTGCCAGTTGTGAACCGATTTTAATATTTTTTTCATTTTGTAGGTTGTATCTAAAGAGTGGTTGATGGAAGATGATAAAAAAATAGTTGAAGAAATCAGCACAACCTCGTTATCTTGTTCAGATCTTTTTAACGCTTTAGTTTAAGTTTGTACATATTAGACAAAGTATTGAAGTCGATTTTTATACGTCTTTAAATTATTAAAGGTAGTTGTTGACGATTATATATATTTTTCAAAGCGTGGTCTAACATTTTTGTTAATTGATATTTTCTTTAGAATCTATCAACTTCAATATTAGCGCTTTCCGATAGTAATCAGTGATTTAGCAAAAACCAAAACAATAAATAAACGTAAGCTAAAACATGAATCCTTTTGTTAAAGAAAAGTGGGACGGACGTCGCTGTGCTTCGCTAGTGATGCATTTTTAACAAGAAATATACCAATCGATATTTTCATTCTGTAACGCCGCCAGAGCGACGGCACGACCAACCACTAACTAAAACAAATGCTTAATAATTCACAGTTCGAAATAAAAAAAAAACAAATTTTTATACAGTGCAAATCGAAATATTCGTCCAGCAGCACGAGGTTCTTGTCGTAGAGGAGTCCGGGATACGAAATTCGCGATTTAAATTAGTCCCTTTCCGCGACTATACCACAGTCGAACAAATTAAGCCACTTTGTTCGAGAAGTCGAAAGAAGTTCTCAAATTCATTTGAAACAATTAGAAAGTACAGGAGTCAACATCAGAGGCGGTTGCTGGCTCTAAATTACATTTCCATTCCAAATGAATAGAGCTGTTTGCAAGGACCCTTTCGAATGGAAAAGGGCGTTAATCTCGTCTTTTTTAAATAAGAGAAAAACAGAGGGCAAAGGAGATTATTTTGCCTTTGAAATTTGTTTCGTTACAACAGTGAAAATCGAAAAGCAAGTAAACAAAAACAACCCGCGATGAAAATATTATTATAAAAAGGGGTAATTCAAAATTTTTCATATCCTGACTACTAAAAACTCAAACTAATTGTTTTTCCAAGATGTTGATCAAAAACTATATACCTAATGTTTTTTGTGAAACGTTTCGGTTTGTTAATTTTAGTTTGGTAATGGTTAAATAAATCGAAACGTTACACAATAGCATTAGTTATACAGGGTGTTTCTGAACACACTATAAAACAAGAACATTAGGTAAAAATTTGGTGATCTGAAAGTTCATCGTTTCCGAGATAAACGTATTTGAAGTACAAACATGGGCAGTCCGGCTCTGTTAAGAAATACGACATTACAACGCCGTATTCCAGAGCCGAGCAAACTTTAACTTCGCAGGAGCCGCTACATGAGGTTAGTTTGAGTCACTCCATACCCTTCAATGAGTACGAGAGAGTAAGCAGTAATGAATAATTTTGTTTTGTCTTTTTCTTCTCCCTTCCACTCCCATATCAAGCCCCTTCATCCCGTAAACGAGCGGAGCCTCTCTCGCAACTTAAATAATACCTACGAAAATTTTCGTTATTAATACGTTCGCAAAACTATTGTGTTTGGCTATGGAAGAGGGGACTCACCTACGAAATGGAAGGGATAAGAAAAGGAAAGAATCATCTCACTCGCACTCGCAGGATCAATGAGGATCCACTTGGTTAACCTTGAGGAGCACTCGGGAGTCAAAAGACCCGAATTTGCCCGGCTCTGCCGTATTCAATCATTTGCTACTTAGCAGCAACCATATTATATTTCTTATGTATTTTTGTACTCATGTATTGTTTGTTACTTGGTAGATTAGATTAAGTGTGATTGACGATATTTATATTTACCTAGAATAGTTGTTTGTTCTTTTAATTAGAAATAGGTCAATGTGTCAGAGTGATTTTGGATTGGACGTACAGGTTCTGTATCCTGGTCGGAGCGTAATCCTGAACTAAATCCGTTTGACGTCTTAGAATGAGATTGTATGCTGTTTATATAGCTTTAACTTTTTCTTTCTTTTGTGTTATCAATACTACGTGGAGGTGTAGTTTAAATAGCACTGTATACTATCAGCGATGAACAAAATAGTCATTTAATTATGTACTTCTTATCGTAATGGGCGTATAAAGATTAATATGTGTACTAACGTAGTAGTAAGCTGTTATTGTTTACTTTTTAGTTGCTTTGCTACCGTCATTGTTCACATTTTTCATCCATGTAGTTACTTGTTGTTATACGTTGCCAATTCACGCCCAGGGTCGGCTTCGGACCTTTATCTTGTTTTTTTTTTAAAACGTCTTTTTCCCTCAACCTAGCTGATTTACTTAGCATTCGATTCCCTGTTGCATCTACTTAACACCCTCTAAAGCTTGTTACTTATTTTACACCCTGTATTGCCAATTAGTTGAAATCAATCAACTTGCTGACTTATTTGAACATTGGTCAATGATTTATTGAAATAACCTGTGGTGAACTAACGAGAACTTATAACTTAATGAAAATTGCAATCCACATTGGATGATTTTAATGAATTTAAATCAACTTAATGGTAGAGACTGCTTTAAATAAAATGGAAGCGGTATTGACAAAACAGTATTGTATGAAAATAAATAAAAGTAAAACAAAAATATTGGTATGCAGGGGAAGAAAAGTAGGGAAAGAGCGAATGTTAAGACAGGAGACTAAAGACTAGAAGAAGTGGCTGATTTTAGGTACCTAGGAAGTTGTCTGATTTCAGGACGGAAGAAGTAATAGAGAAATAAAGCAGAGGACAGCGCAGGGTTGATTCTCCATCAATAAAAAGAAGTCACTTATATGCCCGCGAGCGATTAATTTAGAAATTCGAAAAAGGTTGTTAAAGGTACATGTTTCGACCGCGGCGCTGTACATGTGCGAAACATGGACGCTTGGCACGGCGGAAAAGAAAATGTTAGAAGCGTTCAAAATGTGGTGTTACCGGCGAATGATGATTATACTGCGGATAGAAAAGGTTAGAAATGGAGAGGTATTAGAAAGAATAGGAGAACACAGGACACTATAGACACAATAAGAAATAGACGAGATAGGTTGGTAGAGGTTAGATAAGACTACTGTTCGCAAATAGTTCAGGATGTGGGATATTCTAATTTTGGAAGAATGCGATGATTAGCTCAGAATAGAAGAGAGTGGAGGTGCGTTTCCAACCAGTCATAGAACCGACGACCTATGATGATGATTATGAATTAAGACCAATTCACTGCCCAGTAAGATTTTTATGTCCATCGTTTATTCTGCAAACGCTTGAAAGTTCCGTTGTAAGTCAGAACAATTTTATTTGATTTTCAGTTCAGGTTCTTTGAATATATCTTATTTATACATATATCCGAAGAAAAAGTGTACTGGTTGCGAATAAATAAGGATAACCATAAAAATAAAGTTCAAATAAAAAATGCCAGTGTTGCCTTTGTTCCACAAACTTATAAGAAATTCATAAATGCAACGTACAGTAGCATAGACGGTGATATATTTAGTGGATAATTTGAACTTGTAAAGAATATATTTCTTTGCAAACCGCCAGGGCGTAGTTGACGTTTCGAATATAATATGGAAACTTTTAGGAGAGAAGTAAATAATGTAAACTGCTTTAAACCAAAAAACGTATGAATAATATACAATGCCAACGAACATAAGAAGTAAAGAAAAGCGGAAAACGGTAAAATTTTTGTATTTTATGTGAATTGAAACTACATAGACAAAATAAATACAAGACTTTCTGCTAATACACATCAAAAACATCAGCAATTCTTAAGATATTTGCCTGAAAACACAGCAGTATCTAATCACCATCATAAGGTCGTCACTACTAAGACTGGTTGGGCACGCACCTCCACTTCTTCTTATCTTGAACTAATCTTCGCATTTTCCTAAAACTAGTACATCTCACATCCTTAATTATTTGAGATCAGTAATCTAATCTAGATCTACCTCTACTCCTCTTAACTCCTGTTTCTGCCTCTAATATGTCTCTGACTAGACCTTCATGTCTAAGAAGGTGTTCTACCAACCCATCTCGGTTATTTCTTATTGACTTCCATAGAGTCCTCTGTTCTTTCTAACACCTCTTCATTTCTGACCTTCTCTATCCACGGTATCTCATCATTCGCCTGTAACACCACATTTCGAACGCTTCTAACCTTTCCTTTTCCGCCGCGCCCATCGTCCATGTTTCGTACCCGTACAGCGCCGTGCTCCAAACATACACATTTAACAATCTCAATACTGTTTTGTTAATACCGCTTCCATTTTGTTTATGGCTATCCCTGACTCCACCTGAAAATCTAAGCATACTAATCTTTTCTCTCTCTATATCTATCCCTACAGTTGTCTTTAATGATGTTGATCGCGTCTTCAATGTATAGATTAAAAAGTAGCGGTGTGGATCCCTATCTGACTCCCTTCCTAATATTTATTTCTCTACGTTGCAGAGTACCTAATAAGGTCAGCAAAAACGTTAATCAAATTGATAATCAGGGTATATATAGGTGCTCTCTTGGAGATATTTTATGGATTTAAATTTTTGTTTGTTTTCCTGAAATAAAGCCAAAATCGGATAGTACACCATTTTCTAATGTAAAAACGATGACGTTTGGCATTTATATGGTATGGTGCTGAGTATTTAAGGTTCAAAAGTTAAAAAACTCAGAAAGTAACCAATGCTTTACACTATGATCCATTAAAGTTAATTTTTGACTATATTATCGCCTTAATAAAACCTGTAACTAACGGGGATATGTCGGTGGTCGTTTTTACTATAAAGCATAGTTTATTACTCTATTATCGATTTGATTCTGTACTACAATTTAATTTTAGATTCATATCAAGTACGTTTTGTATTCTAACTTGAGTAATTTTATTATTATTAAAAGTAGATATCGTTAATAGAAAATGTTAAAAATGAGTAGGTATTAGAAAGAGTATGAAAACATGAAAGGTTATAGTTGTTAGGCATATTAGAAACAGAAACAGGAGTTAATTAAGAAAAAGCTAGACCTTGATTAAATTATTGTTCGCAAATAGTGAGAGATGTAGCATTCAAGAAGTGCGAAGGTTGATTCATAATAGGAAGAATTGGAGATGCGTATCCAAGCAAATTTTGGACTGAAGACCTTTGAAGTTTTGAAAAAGTATTATACTCCTTTGGTTTTGAAACAAATATGACCTTTGCAAAAGTTATATGTGGTGAAGATTAACCTTGAAGCTGATCTTGGTCTTGGCTGTCAAAGTGATTTAGAGATCAACGTAAACTTATTGTAATTACGTTTAAACGTCGACTATCAAGTTCTATCAATAAAATAAAATTAGACCTTATTAGAACTTAATGCCACTCATCTTATTAGTAGAGGTTCGTTACATAGTTTAATCTTCATAAATAACTTTCTGTAAAAACTTCCTTTCTCCATTTTCTATATAACTTCATTCATAATGACTTAATGCAGTTAATGCAGTTTTTGTTTAAACAACAACTTTTTACTTAGTTATATCAAATTAATTTCCTTTCGAACAGGTTTATATCCAAATTACATGACGTGTAAAGTTTTTTATATTGAAAGATGTGTTGAACTAGATAAAATTACAAATTGAAATCGTTTATTTTGAGTCAAAAAATAGAATTTGTTGACCGTTCAAAATGATCTAAGTACAGTGGAGAAAGATCACTCGAAAAATTTCCTAGCTAAACTGTATAGCTGGTTCATTTTCACACGACATACGGTCCTTAACCGCGACTTGCGTCGCAGGGGTGGAATTGTATAAGAAGAAGGTCTCGCCCTTCCAGAAATTTGATTTATGATCCCCACCGTTTGATCCCTTACACACGCAGTGATCTAATAATCTCTTGCAGTGGCGTCAATTGCGGACGTCATTTGCCCATTCGGCCCTTTATGAAGTTGGATCTTGAGTTATGTTCTGTCATTTAGAGGATCTCCTCTGGACAGAGGGCATCATTGACATTCGTTTCCATTATTATTAAAGTCCTTTTGTTGAGCACCCGGCGCTCCTGCTTGTTCCAAGGATTCGAATTGAACGTCAAGGACAAAGGACAAGGACTTTGTTGAAGATACTTGTCGTAAACAACTACACAGCGGTAATTGAAGATACTCACTACTATTATACGAGGTATGATAAGAAAATACGCGTAATTTTTAATTTTTTGCTGTGTTGGTACATTTGTCCATAACGTATGTTGAGAAAGGTAGCCATAGTTGATGCTTAAAGTAATTTTGGCTGTGGGAAAAAACTGGAACAAAAACTATGTACTAAAAGTTTTGTTTCAATAACCTAATTAAGCAGAGGACCACGTTGGAAATGCTGAGCGTTGCAAAAACAAATGGTACAATGAGGAGCGACTCCGCTTCCACCTACACCCCTCCCCCCCACACACATAAACGCATAGTTCATTCTTAAAATACACAATCTTATAACGTTAATAACCACAATCGGCTGAAGAGGATCTTAATTGATTCCATAGCGGCCTGAGGTAGAGGGGTTGTAGTAGGTCCGAGTACTCATTCCCCGGGAATCCGACACTAGCCAGCCGTGCAGACGGCTGGATGTCTTTCGAAGATTTCCCCTCTTCCACAAAAACAAAAACAAATCAGGAACTTCAACTTGGACTTGGACTTGGACTTCTACAATCGACGATATATTGGTCACACACTATCAAAGTTAAGCAGTAATCGTTCCGGTCACTTCAAAGGTGGGTGACGAACTCTAACTGATATTATTGGGATCCGTCAAATGGGCATACACCATCTGGTGGCAAAATTTATAACTCGAATGAGGGTAATATTTATATACGAACTGTGCACGCAAATTGTAAAATTGTTTATTAAAATAATAAAACACGTTAAAAAAGTAAAAAAAATTTTGATGATGGAGTCGACGAAGTTTTCTTCTAAAGTTAAATCAAATAAAAGTTAATATGTTCAGTGAAAAGCTGCAATAGCACTTCAGACATAGATCTTCACTCTTCACCTACATTAACTACTTTCCAATAAAAACTAACCGTTTTATATATGTAAAAAATATATTCGGAAAATTAGAGAAAAAAGTGAACTAATAGAAGCTTGGATGAAAGAGTAGGTATCAAAGAAGTGAATTCCGGAATAAAAATTTGTTCACGTCATTTTAATGCACATGATTATATTTCAGCAAGTATTTACCATCAGCCACAACCTTAATATTTAAAACCAGAATCATACTAAAATTATAAACTGAGAAATTATTTATTCCTGTGTAATTGATTTAACACAATTCTAATGATACGATATAAGTATTTTGAGGTTAAGAACCTACCTGCTGCAATACAACAAAGTTGCAATAATGTGTTTGCAACGTTCTCTTAAATCGGCTTTGCACGTGCAAGTCATTGATATGATATTGCTTAAATCACCCAGAATCACCTCACCAATTATATAACGTGAATCACTTTTTAAATCCGAAGTTTGTAAAAAGTAGGCAGTAAACTTGACGGAATTTGAAGGCTTGCTTCCGGATTTGTTATTTCCGAAATTTATAATGTGATTGGCATTAAAAACACGCTCACCTTCAACGAAATTTCCTTTCCGAGACTTTGTGTCAGCCCAATCACATATTGTTTCAATACTTATCATTTTATCGTAATTTAAAAACTTGGAAATTGCACGGTACACGGTGCTTCGAGGGGCAGGTTATAACCCGGCGGTCTCGGATGTCTGACAGCAACCTAAGCACTCGACAAAAATTGGCGTAAGGCAATGGGAAAACCACACAGTAAACGACAAACTTCGCAAGTACGGAAATGATATAGTTGGGCTATTTAAAAATGTTACTTTACATCTCTCGTCTACGTCCCGAAATGAAATATGGCACCTTAACTGTAAGTGGTAATGCACAACAACTGACGAATCGCTATCATGTATAAAGGAGACATACCATATTTAAGTGAATTAGTGAGTTCAATACACTGTTGATATTTACTTTTGGATTAGTGTGTAAAGACCGTGTTTACGACGCAAACGCAGATTGTGTGAACAAATTAAATACAAATGCTAAAAATGGTGAAGGAGCCCGGCACTTGCCGATACATGCATTTAGTACATTATTCATATCAAGCTTGGGCTCTTTTCTTAATACAACATTGACTGCATTTAATGCAATATTGACTCAGATATTTTTTACTATTCTATCTCTCGTTTTCCTCATTTACATTCATATTCATTTTGAACTAATCTTCGCACTTCCCCAGAAGTAGATCATCCCAAACCACTTAACTATTGACTCTAACTAGCGTAATATAGGCTGCCTCTCTTTGCTCCTATGTCAGCTTCAAACGTGTATGTCTC
The DNA here is from genome assembly GCF_000699045.2 of Agrilus planipennis. Taxonomy (NCBI): domain Eukaryota; kingdom Metazoa; phylum Arthropoda; class Insecta; order Coleoptera; family Buprestidae; genus Agrilus; species Agrilus planipennis. Next base: position 664,643 of record NW_020438911.1, on the reverse strand, counting down.
TTGCTACCCCACGATGCCTCAAATACTTTCGTACTATTCCATTTCTCTTTTTTTATAATTGACATCCACGTTCATCCTGAATTATTCTTCGCTCATCCCCAAAAGTAGAACAACCCGTACCCTCTAAATATTGGTGATCAGTAGTGTAATATAAGTCTTTACTTGCTTGTCATTACTCTTACATCTGCATAAAATGAGTGTATCTCTAACTACCCCACGATACCTCAGATAGTTTCATACTATTCTATTTCTCTTTTTCCTAACTAACATCCATATTCATTATGAACTAATCGTCGGACTTCCCCAAAAGTAGAGCATCCCAATAGTGTAATATATATACCTTCTCCTGTCTCTCTCTACTCCTATTTCTGCTTCAGTTTCGTATGTATTTACCTACCCCACGATGCCTCAGATAGTTCCGTACTATTCTATCTTCCTTTTATTCATCATTATTAATTTTGAACTAATCTTCGCACAAGTATATAAGTACAACATCCACCTATAACACCACATCTGAAACACTTCTATCTTTTTCTTTTCTGCCGCACAGACTGTTTACATTATAATGCACACTCAACACATAACAATTTCTGCATATCCATATGTAAGCATATATATGAGTAAAGGTAACTTTGAACTTAAACTCTGCTTCATAGAAAGGGCAAACGTAATTGTATTTCGTGTAAAATGCCGTTATGAAAGAGAAAATAATATACTAACAATGCTTTTGTAGGGGTTATCTACGCATATCGATCCAATTCCTAGAATGGATACAAAAAACATGTTAGAAAATACATATTAACTGATCTGAATCGTAATAGATTTTCCAGTGATTCCTGTTTTATTTCAAATAAGTTTTCTAGAACCTGATAACCATTCATCAAATTACGTATTAATTAAGAACGTTATATTTATAGCTTAGCTTAGTGTTTTGACTTTTTCTTGATTAGATACATTACATTTATCATTATTATCTAACATTTAATTAATATTTATCATATTGTTCAAGTTATTACAGTATGGTGCTGATTTTATAAAAGGGGTGTGATTTATTTGTTTAATCTTACTCAACTAAGCAAACAGTTTTTAAAGAATTTGAATCAAAATCTGAGGTTTAGTGATAATCTAACCCAAAACCAATATCATGACCATATCAGACTTACTTTTAAGCCTGACTTTGTACATTGGGTATTGATGTTGGTGTTGCTTTGTAGAAGATATCGAAGTTTTAGTGTTTGTCTTGGACCTTGGATCTCCTTTCTGTTATTAACTTTTCCTATTGAAAATAAAAGTTAAAATAAATTTTTTCGTGCTCAAGAATTAATGCAAAATAATAAAACGCAAGACCAAGGGCAACAGCACAAAAATCTTGATCTTGGCTGGAGCCGAACCATACACGTCAACAAAGGTTCGTTGGTATGCAAGGGATGTAAAAGTAGGGAAAGAGCGAATATAAAGATTAAAATTAATTAAAATTAAAGAAAAATTAGAAGATGTGGCCGATTTTAGGTACCTAGGAAGACACATAAGTCAGGACGGAAGGAGTAGTAGGGATATAAAGCAGAGGATAGCGACGGGTCGAGTCGCCTTCAATACAAAGAAGTCACTTCTACGCTCACGAACGATTAATTAAGAAATTTGAAATAGGTTATTAAAGGTGTATGTTTGGAGCACGGCTCTGTATGGGTGCGAAACGTGGACAGTGGGCGCGGCGGAAAAGAAAACGTTAGAAGCGTTCGAAATATGGTGCTACAAACGAATGATAAGGATACCGCGGATAGGAAAGATTACAAATGAAAAGGTATTAGAAAGAGTAAGAGAACAGAGGACTCTATGGAAGTCAATAAAAAATAGGCGAGATAGGTTAGTAGGACACCTTCTCAGGCATGAAGGTCTAGTCAGAGACATATTTGAGGCAGAAACAGGAGTTAGGAGGGGTAGATGTAGAACTAGATTAGATTACTGTTCCCAAATAGTTAAGGATGTGGATTGTTCTAGTTTTAGGGAAATGCGAAGATTAGCTCAGAATAGGAAAGAGTCGAGGTGCGTGTCCAAACAGTTTCAGGACTGACGACCTTATGATGATGATGAAGATGATGAGAGTATAATACTAATTAGAGATGCACTGGTACGGTTAACGGGTCGTGTCATCGTTCTGACGGGCTTTCTATTGAATACCACCCTCGTAAACATCCTAAACCACACTAATTCCCGTTCCATCCGTTACATCCCTAGTTTAGACTATTGGTTAGAATTCGGAAAAACACCTATTTGATTCCAGGTCCATCTGCCCTGGTCCAAATTTTTCTGTGTCATCCTTAGATCCTCGCCAGTAGTAATACTCCATAGCTAAAACCTCTATCTTCTGCCATTTTGTTAATATCATATTTTTCCCCTCACAACTAAAAGCCACATATTCTCACAATTCCTAAAAGGAGACTGAAGAAGACTTTCAGCCTCTAGTGTAACCCGGAGTACCGTCCACCAGCAATAGTAGCTACTGGTGAAACATCTAAAAGTTGTTTGTCTTTCTTGACATTGAACAGTGTGGCTCGATCAAGACGAAGACTAGTTTTGCTTTTACAAAGTTCACTGTACTTAAGAGAATTACTAGTTTAATTGTGCAATACAGTAACGATCGTATTATATATTATTTTTCCCTCTCTTTCGAAAATAAAGTAAAAATAAGTTTTTAATAACTCCAGTGAGTCGACAAATTCCGTCTCAAGTATTCTGTTTAATTTCCTTTTTTCGCGTAAATCCAAGCGGGAATATTCATAACGATTTTGTCGGTCTTTTACGTCTGTCGTTTTATTGTTTAGCTGCTACCGACGCGAGCAAAGTGAAATTGATAAGGACCGAGGTAGATACACTCTAAAGCATCAGTTTATACTTGAAATTACCCACGAGAATCAAGTTGCCATTGTTTAAATGATGAATCGTCGTGTGTTTAAAACTTTTCCCGTTTTTCGCAAAGTTGATATTGCGTAAACAAAAACGTGCATCGAACGGTGAACAGTTTATTTAAGTTCCGACGACTTCTATTCGGAAAAATATCCGTATTACTGACTAAGGATACTCTATGTGGGTTTTTCCAGTAAGGAACGATTCTTCCCAGTCAAGGGACAAGCGATAAAGGAAAGTTTCTACGGATAATAACAATCGTAGTGGTCCATCAGGTGCTTCAATAAACCGTACATAGTTACCTCTGAGCATTTGTTGGAGTATAAAGAGAGTCAAGAGTGTGTTGTCGTTTAGAGGTTGTATTGAGAGTTACAACAAAATATCAGACTTCAACAATCCGACAGAGATACTCTTGCCAAAATTTGGGAAACTGGTGGAGAGAATACCATGCCGAAGACAAGCAGCTTTTAAATAACTCAAAATACTTAAAAAGGAATGACAAGAATTGAGGGAAGTATTGATTCCGAATGTCCACCGTTAATTAGCAACATCCGTGTTGTATTTCTCTTGCGTCTTTGTACTCATGCATTGATTGTTATTTGTTAGATTAGAATAAGTGTGATTTACGATGTGTATGTTACAACCAGTCTAGTTCTTTGTTCATGAGTAATAGTATTATTGGTTTGACCAATGCATGAGTTTCTACTCGAGCAGTTTTATTGATGCTAGATTGAATATATTACGGTTCTTCTGCCTTGGCCGGAGCGTAGTCCTGGTCTAAATTCGCTTGACTTTGTATGGCGTTGTATGAAACAGAGCGTGTATCAAACGCCTGCGCAGAACGCTAATGACTTGTACGACCGTGTATGACCGCTGCAAATGAAGTACGCCAAATGCCGAACGTCTTTGCCCTATTCAGAAATAATGTAATGTACTTACATATGTATGTGTGTATTTATTGGTGATGTAATTCATTTTTTCTGTAATGGGAAGCTGTTGGTAAATCACCCATAGAAAAAGGTAATCCTGGCAATACCTCAATGGCGGTTTGGAAATGTAATAAAATTACAATACCTATGCGGAGTATATTAATTTATCTATTAATGTTTATATATCCTTGAGTTTTTTTTTGTGTTCTTAATATCATGTCGAGGTATACTTTAAATAGTAATGCATAATATTTAATTAACTTTTATCGCAGTATGCTAAATATTATGTTTAGTAGCGAAGTAGTAAGGTATTGATATTTACATCACACAACACAAGCTGTTTACATTTTCCATCGATGCAGTTGCTTCGTTTTTATCTATATACGCTGTCAATTCACGCCCAGGGCCGGCTTCGTATTGCAACCTCTTGTATTCTTGTATTCTTACAAGTTTTTTTGGTCCCCTAATCACGCTACCATGCGATTTCCTATTACGTCTAGCTAACATCTTCAGAAACAAACTGTACAGTATTAATAATTACACGATGACATTAAAAGATGTGTAACTACCTGCCTAAGAAACAAAGGCTCTGGGGTGCCTAGAAAATTCCGAACTCTCACCCGTGCAATTTAAGCGAAAATCTGTGGCATTCTGGGTCGAAACATTTCTAAAGGAAGAGTTTGCATGCTTTCATTATTAAACTCGACCGGTGGTGGCGGTGTAACGGCAAAATTACTTTATCTAGCGGGGCGTCTCGGCGCCAGGCGTCATCCTTGTAGCAAGGTACCTGTGCGGTTCCGTCCGCTAACGTGTTATTATTTATTAATTAAAAATTACCGGCACTGTGCATTGTCCCGGGCTTGCGCCGTTCAATTTCCGGGAATAATAATCGGGTAGCAATATTATTGACTCGTCGTCGTTACCTAAGTTCAGTAATGGAAGCGGAAAATTTAACAATATACAGTTAATCACGCACGTAGTCAACACGGCACGTCCTAGAAGCTAAATACAGTTCAATTATTAAAAATGTAACCATTGAATTAAAATTAAGAAACAAGGGAGTGTGTATCTTTTTCTTATGTTTTTATTAACATATATAAAGTGCTAAATTTAATATCTCCGTATCACGAATTTGAAGTGACTAACTTCTTCCTGTTTTAAGTTTCCATTGCATGTCAAATAGATTACCAGAAATAGTACAATCCCGGGTCTTTTAAAAGGCTTATTTAAAACTAATGTGAAGTAAAAGTAATCATTTTACCATGAACATGATTAATTCATAAAATGACAAAATCATTAAAAGATTGTCCAATTGGTTTCTTCTTTTCTGTAATTATAGTTTAAACGCCTTGTAATTTCCAAGATTTTATAGAAATAAAGGTTGTGGCATGGGTGTTGTGATTTTGTCAACCATGTCACATCAGTTTCTGATGAAATATTTAGGGAAATATCCTAGAACTTCTATAAGTAGCAAATTCAACACGAGAGCATAGTAAAATATATACGAAAAAATGCACTGATGATGGAATTGTATGATAACCACCAGCAAGTTTGAATATTTAACAACCAACTGCTACAATGTATGAGTTAACGCGTATGTACCTTTTGGTTTGAACAGAACTTCCTCTTTCATAACCTCAGTAGCCTCAATGACTTTTCTCAATATAGAAATGGAAATCACCTAAGGCGGAAATAGAAGAATGCAAAACCCTTCAGACAGATTGAAGAGCAAGTTCAGACAATATGTAGCATTTCCGTTACACCACAGCACTCCCTTCTAAGGAGTGGCCAAGATGTTCTGTTATACGAAAGATGTTAAGTATTCCGTGAATAGATAGAGCATATACTGCAAAAAGTAGAAGAACATAGCGTATTATGGAAATCAATACGAATAAGGAGAGATAGAATGGTAGAGCAGTTTCTGCGACATGAAGCGAGTAGTTAGAGACATATTTGAAGCAGAAGTAAGATGAAATAGGGTCAGAGATAGACCTAGATAATGTTATTATTGACAAGTAGTTAGGGATATTTTTTTTGAATTGCCAAGATTGGCTAAAGATAGAAAGGAGTGAGAAAATCGAAAAAGACTGATAAAGGTGTAAGTCTGTAGTGCGGCGCTGTACGGGTGGGGAGCATGGAAGGTTAGCGTGGAGGAAAATAAAAGGTTAGAAGCGTTCCAAATGTGGTGTTATAGATTATAGTCGAATGATGAGGATACCGCGGATAGATAAGGTTAGAAATGAGGAGGTATTATAAAGAATAAGAGAACAGAGGTAACTATGGATGTCAATAAGAAATAGGCTAGATGGTTGATAGGGCAGCTTCTCGGGCTGATTAGAGACTTCTAGAATCAGAAACAGGAGTTAAGGGAGTTGAGGTAGACCTAGATTAGATGACAGTAAAAGATGTGGGAAGTCCTAGTTTTAGAAAAATACAAAGATTAGCTCAGGATAGGAAACATCGAAGGTGCGTGTCCAACCAGTCTTAGGATTGATGACCTTATGGTGAAACAATTAACTTCAAGATCCTTGTTAGAGGTGATACTACAGCTTTTTATCAACTTTTATTCGTTCTTGAATGAAGAGAAAACAATTTTACGATCTACTTGCACTATTGTCATGTAAAGTTATTTATTCGAGTTACAAGTTTTGCCACCAAGTAATGCATAGATATCTATTCGAAGCGTACTATAGTGATTTTTGATTTTTGTGGAGTGCGTATTTATTAATGTTTTAATAATTTTTAACCTCTCCTAATATTCATCAAAATACAGGAATCCTGTGATCGAATGAATCTTTTTAACAAAGGCTTATTTACCTAATTAATCTAAGGAAAGAAGATTTATGTAAGACTCCAAATTTTTTATTCATCAGGCCGTAGGAAAAAGTTCATTGAAGCATTGATGACAAAAGGTTATTTTCATTGCTGTTTGTTTAATAAGGAAAATGAGAAGAGCTTTTGATAGATTATATAAGGAGTATTCAAAGTTCATTAAAAAAAATGCTTTTAGTTATTCAATAATTCTTGGTATTCCGTTTATTAATTGCTTTCTTCTTTATACATAACTATAAAACATTACTACCAACTTACGCAATGTGAAAGAGGAAAATACTTAAAGAACACGTGTCTTACGGACCTGTTATGTGGGATTATCAACGTGAGATTAACAATCCCACGCAGAAGGGAGGTAAAACGACCGTTCAGAAAAGTTGAGGTACGAGGGTGGATTGATAAGTTTCCGGCCTAACCAAGAGATGACGCCACTAGGCCTACCTTGAGGTGACATTCTATAGTACCATCCTTGGATAGCTTGTAGCTATAGTTTCAGCCCGATCTCCTTGCTAGTGTAGGTTTGACAGCACGCTGAACAAGACGCCTCTGTGGTTTTCGTAAAAATGGAAAAGCAGGAAAATCGTGCTGTCATCAAATACTTTTATTTGAAGGGGTTAACGCCGAAGGAAATTAAAAAAGAGATGGACTCAACACTGGGGACATCCTCCCCGTCATATTCAACCGTTAAGCAGTGGGTTTCCGAGTTTAAAAAGGGTCGTGTGAGCACCTCTGATGGGCCTCGCTCAGGACGCCCCGTTGAGGTCACAACTCCAGATATGATCGAAAAAATTCATCAAATAGTGCTGGGAGACCGCAGATTGAAAGTGCGTGAGATAGCTGAGACCTGTAAGATGTCATATGAACGTGTGCAACATATTTTGCACCAACATTTGCATATGGAAAAGCTCTGTGCAAGATGGGTGCCGCGTTTGCTAACAGTCGACCAAAAATTGATTCGAAAAAACATTTCTACCGCAAATTTGTCATTGTATAAGCGTAATCCAAGCGAATTTTTGCGTCGATTCGTAACCGTTGACGAAACGTGGGTCCACCACTACACTCCTGAAACCAAAGAACAGTCTAAACAGTGGATTGGACCAGGGGAACCAACTCCAAAGAAGGCAAAAACAATTTTTTCGGCGAACAAGGTTATGGCTACTGTTTTTTGGGATGCAAGAGGTATTATATACATTGATTACCTTGCAAAGGGTAATACTATCACTGGTCAATACTACGCAGACTTATTGCAACGTTTGAGCCACGAGGTGAAAATTAAACGACCTCATCTGGCGAAGAAAAAAATCTTGTTTCATCACGATAACGCACCAGCGCACACGTCAATCGTTGCGACGGCTAAAATCAACGATCTAAAGTTTGAATTGATGCCGCACCCTCCTTACTCTCCAGACCTAGCCCCGAGTGACTATTTTCTGTTCCCTAATCTCAAAAAATGGCTTGGCGGTAAGAGATTTGCGGACAATGAAGAAGTAATCGAAGCTGTAAATGGTTATTTTGAGGAGCTTGACGAATCAGTCTATAGAGATGGCATTAATAGACTGGAACACCGCTATGAGAAATGTATCAGCCTTGGAGGAGATTATGTTGAGAAATAAAAAAAAAAAATTTTTAAAAACCTTGTTTTTCTTGGTCAGGCCGGAAACTTATCAATCCACCCTCGTATTTACGTATCAGCTGTTGCGAAGGTTATGAATAGGTATCTGTATTTCGTCAGTTGATGCTTGCGATAACGAAAGGCCATAAGATAAAGCAGCTGCAAAATTGTTTTCAATCATTAACGGTTCGTTAACTGGGGTACTTTTTGTGTATAATTTTTGCAACCCCTACGTTGTGGTGCCATTTCAAAATTCCGGAATACTCATCGGGCATAGTGTAATAGTTCCCAGTGGTACCTTATGTGATCTTCGGCGATCCTGGTTATTACAATACCTTTACTACCCCATTGTGTAAGCGACATCTTCGTTCCTTCTCTAAGAGTCCCTATCGATTCATAGCATCCAACATTGGAATTTTGCAGGTCTCCATGTAATATCTAGTTTTCATGAATCATAACTAAATCATATTTTGTTACGTGGTTTATTGTATTCACCTAAACTTAAGTATATTGAACAATGCTACTACGTATAATCATTTTAGGAACTGCAGGGTTGTAAAATCTCAGTTTTACTGCACAATACATTCCATGCGTATTTTATATACACATATTTTCATACATCTGATTAGTTTTTTTTTTTTTTTCGAAATAGATACTGTAATAAGTACCTAATGTAACGTCTCAAATGTTTATTTCCCGCGCACATTAATTAACTCTATCGCTTTTGAAAACGATAACCCAAACGTTTACACGAACCGTTTGTCCATATCCGTATCCACAAGCAACGAACGCATCGCTTAACGTATTTATTCTGATAATCGTCTCGCGATGGCCGATTAAGGGTAGTTGGAAAAGAGAAGGTATTGGTAAAATAGACGCAACTGAATTCATACACCGAAACAATCACATAAGAACAAATGGTATTACATACACTTATGTACGTAAATGTATAAATATATACACCGTATAGTATGAAATAGCATCGCATTCTATCGTATCGTGTCGTATCGTGTCGTATCGTACCGCATCGTATCGTATCGTTATCAATTATTACATCAACAGGACAACAACAGCGGTAACGAATTGAAATTGTGCAGCGTGGTGAGCAGACAATTGAGAGGGATAAGGAAGGAGAAGGACATTACCATGGCGGACACTCAACGAACCAAACGGTATGAAATTAATGATACACAATCGATAAATGCATACACGGCTGGACGTCTGGAAGATGAGAGGAGGAGGACAAGGAAATACCTTTTCTTAGCATTGGAAGTTGTAGCTGCTCTTTGGAATATAACAGCCGACAGTTACGAAAACTGTTTGCATATACACATTCGAAAAAGTTTTAAGAAACTATAAGATGATTCTGTGATGCATTGAATTTCGATAGGCTACATGACACTCGGAATTTATAGATCTGTAATAACTCATGCGACGAACGGTTACCAGATTGAGAATGAGATTTCAGTTGTTAAATATACCATCACTCAAACCTATGATTCTGTTTACCCTATACAAAGCTGCCTCTTCTTTGCGAGGTCCCTTAGGAACGCTTCTTGACTAGTTTGCAGATTGTTACGCTTTAAAATATTTCTAACGGTTTGGGGCTCAGTATCAAGTTCGTCAACAATTTGAACTTTATATTAGAGGGAAAATGAACTTCTGGTATACTATAACTAGCAGTTTCACGAACTTCCCATTCTTCTTGTATCGGCCGCGCAAGTTATCCTTCGTCTGAATAAGTACATTTTCTACAATTTTAAGATTCAAATTTTTCAAGGAGTATCCGGTTCTGAAAAGCCACGAGAAATCTGTTTTAATATACTTATTGTAAACATGTAAACGGGTTGAAGCTAAATGAAAAATGTGTTATCTGTTATTGGCTCGTTCCAGATGATGTAATAAGGAAGCACTAAAATTCCTACTGAATTATCTTTACATTTTACATAGTTGGTTAAATATTTTCCACATGTGTATCCACAAGCAAAATGTTAGAAGAGTTCGAAATGTTGTGTTATCGGCGAATGATGAGGATACCGTGGATAGAGAAGGTTAAAAATGCAGAGGTATTAGAAATAAAAGGGAACTTAATGGAAGTCAATATAAAATAGGCGAGATAAGTTGGTAGGGCACCTTCTCAGGCATTAGACCTACATGCATCTTTAGGCATAAAGGTCTAGTCAGAGACCTATTAGACGCGAAAATAGGAGTTAAGAGGAGTAGAGGTAGACCTAGATTAGATTACTGTTCGCAAATAGTTACGGATGTGGGTTGTTCTAGTTTAATGGAAATGCGAAGATTAGCTTAGGATAGGAAGGAATGGAGGTGCGTGTCCAACCAGTCTTAGGAGTGACGACCTTATGATGATGATGATGATGTGTATACATTAAATTTCCAAAAAATGAAAAGATAAGCAAGAATCTGTAGTAAAACATATTTATTGTGCAAATTTTTCTTAGGAAAATTGCAAATCTACACATATATTATATATCTATATTAAAAACACTCCCTTTTATGTTGCGGTCCTTTTATCAGCTTTGTATTAAATTAGCTGGCTTGTAGAAAACATAGAACTTCCATTAATAAAAAAAGACAATCTTTTAGAGCCATTTTGACGGTACTACCTTTTGGTAAATGAAAATATTTTATCCTTTGTACTATCTTCTCCAATGACGGTATAAACATTTTTTCAAAAAGAAAGGGATGAAATGTTCTTGAGTGGCTACGTAATTTCCACCGACGCTTCTGTCATTTTTCAAGGTAAAGTTAGAGACAAAATACGACACTATTAACAAATCTTTTAATAGTCACTACTACGGCATAATAATTTATAAATCTTAAAATTTCGAAAACTCTAAAATAATTAGCGCATACATCATAATCAAACTTTTATATTGCCACACGCAATGCGACTAAAGTCTGTAGCCTAATGACGATGAAGCTACGGAGTGATAATTTTCCGATGAGAACGTGAGCATGAATAAAAAAATTAACTTTTGAGTATCATTTCCACCAGGTAGGCAGTCGGTCTGAATTATAACGAATGGTAAGGCAGAAAGTCCATTTTAGCCTCCTTCTAGGTGTCGTAGGAATCAGAGGGTGATGGTTGAGGTGAGAAAGATATGAAGGACGAAGTGTAAGATAACCTGTTAGGTATTGATTACTGTCGCAGTTTTTTTCTAAGAGACCAAGGAAATCAGAGAGAAAATTGCGTCAAGACATACAGACTCGGAATCGAACCGGTGCTAAAAAAATAATCTAAACGTCCAGGTTGCGACGCTCTGTAGGTTGAACGAGAAAAAAAAACATTTCGGTGTTTGATTCCCATTAGCCACTATTGCTGGTGAATGGGCGGTCTCTCCTGGCTACGCCAGAGCGTAAGACAAAAGGCAATTTTCAAGAATATTGGAAATGGGTGGATGGTAGTTGGGGTGAAAAAGATGAAACAGAAGAAATTAAGATAAAAGAAAGTGAAACATCATCTGTGGAATATTACTACCCTTGCGTTAACCTAAGTAATTCAAGAAAATCATAGAAAAGCTGAAACCAGAGCAGATTAGCTCAGAATAGAACTGATGTATAGGGTCAATTGAAAAGTCCCCGGCCTAACACATAAAGGGCGGCACCAGAACTAAATCCATATGATTTTCAGTTAGTCCTAACCATCAAAAGACGCGTCTATAAATTTGACGGCTTGAAGGGAAAAAATACAGTTGAAGCAAAAACTTGGCTTGATAACGAATTTCCGGACACTGCCCTAGGAAAATCAACCATCAAGGATTGGTATGCTAAGTTTAGACGTGGTGAAATGAGCACCGAAGACGGTGAACGCAGTGGACGCCCAAAAGAGGCTGTTACGGACGAAAACATTAAAAAAATCCACAAAATGATTTTGAATGACCGTAAATTGAAATTGAATGAAATAGCAGACACTCTACAGATATCAACGGAACGTATACATCACATCATTCACGAATATTTGGGTATGAGAAAGCTCTGTGCAAAGTGGGTGCCGCGCGAGCTCACTTTTGACCAAAAACAACGACGAGTTGATGATTCAGAGCAGTGTTTGAAGATGATCACGCGTAATAAACCCGAGTTTTTGCGTCGATATGTGACAATGGATGAAACATGGCTCCATCATTTCACTCCGAAGTCCAATCGACAGTCATCGGAGTGGACTGCACACGATGAACCCGCTCCAAAGCGTGCAAAAACGCAACAGTCGGCTGGCAAGGTTATGGCGTCTGTATTTTGGGATGCGCGTGGAATAATTTTCATTGACTACCTTGAAAAAGGAAGGACCATCAACAGCGACTATTACATAGCGTTATTGGACCGTTTGAAGGACGAAATCGCCGAGAAACGACCGCATTTGCAGAAAAAGAAAGTCCTGCTTCACCAAGACAATGCACCGTCTCACAAGTCAGTGAAAACGATGGCAAAAATTCATGAATTGGGCTTCGAATTGCTTCCGCATCCACCGTATTCTCCAGATCTGGCCCCCAGCGACTACTTCCTGTTCTCAGATCTCAAAAGAATGCTCGTTGGGAAAAAATTTTCGTCGAATGAAGAGGTGATCGCCGAAACTGAGGCCTATTTTGAAGCAAAGGACAAATCGTACTACAAAAATGGTATCGAAAAGTTGGAGGATCGCTATAATCAGTGTATCACCCTTGAAGGGAATTATGTTGAATAAAAAAAACGAATTTTGCAAAAAAAATGTGTTTTACTATTTTAGGCCGGGGACTTTTCAATTGACCTGTTATTTCCGAATGCTAAGCAATGGTCTAAACCTCTGGCCCATGCCTCTCGTTCCGGAACGAGATTTAGATCGCCATTATGAGAACTCGGTCATAGGGTGTGACACTGACGCTTCTGTCGCCGTGACAATATCCCAGGTTATGAAATCTAAGTGTGAAAGCGGGAAAAATAGAATTATAAATTTTATTGAACTTGCAGTATGAATTACAATAACTCGCGGTTTGCCAAATAATATATGCTGCTTCATAAGTATATCCGTACGTTATACTATTTATATATCATGTAGACATGTTTGCGTTCTCTAACCGAAATGATATTAAAATTTAACTTCCACGAAGGGACAGAAAACTCAATTATGTCGAAAACGGGAGCGAACCGGAAAAGATTAAAAGCCAGTCACTTAATATATCCACAATTATAACGAGATCCCTCTTCCTCCCTCCGACCCGCTCTCTCTAGCCTTCCATTTGCAATTTACTTAGGACAAAAGTATACATTACAGGAAATTTAACGCTTTTATCATTTGCCTCTGGGCTTATATGTATAAAGCCTCCACTAAAATTTGACTTCGTATATTAGAGCGTCTTTATAAATGTTTACATTCCAGTGAAGAAGAACAAATACAGTAGAAACTCTCCGTTTGATCGCTCGCGGAATATTATATCTCTAATTGGCTGAACCGTTACGTTAAAACATGAGCTGATAGAAATATAACTAATGTACACATCCGTACCTACTATATATATATTTTAAAATTGGAAAATTAGAAAATACCACAAATGGCGCGGTAAACGCCATCTGTAGTACGATGCTACATTTTTGGATTACGTATGCTCCAACAAGGTCCATTTAAATATATGAATATGTACTTGCTGAAACGAATCTCGGCATAGCTAACCTGGACGTGATAGGCACGTTACCATAATCCAATAAAATAATTCGAAGTGGTCTGTATTCTGCCGAAACTGCCAGACGCGGATCGCCTGCGATTACGTAGTGGTTATCGGAGCCGGGATTCGTTTCAGCAAGTATATATCCATATATTTAAATGGACCTTGTTGGAGCATACGTAATCCTAAAATATAGCATCGTACTACAGATGGCGTTTACCGCGCCATTTGTGGTATTTTCTAAAACGCGCTGTTAAGACAGCAGGTAAAAGTTGGTCTGTGTTCTGTCGGAGCTGCCTGTGATGCGCTGATGAGATCCGAAAAGATCGAAATCACCATCCGCGTGTGGCAGTTTCGATAGAATACTGACCACTTCGAATTATGTTATTGTAAAACTACTTTTCACTTCTATCGTGTGGTCATAAGTATAAAAGGTGCAGTATCTTTTGAAGCACTGAGCATATGTATACTTCCATTACATTATCATCATCATAAGGTCGTCAGTCCTAAGACTGGTTGGACACGCATCTCCACTCTTTTCTATCCTGCGCTAATCTTCTCCTTTCCCTAAAGCTATAACAACCCATATCCTTAACTATTTGCGAACAGTAATCTAATCTAGGTCTATTTCTGCCCCTTCTAACTTCCGTTTCTGCCTCTAGTATGTTTCTGACTAGACCTTCATGTCTGAGAAGGTGCCCTACTAACCTAATTCGCCTATTTCTTATTAACATCCGTAAAGTCCTCTGTTCTCTTACTCTTTCTAATACCTCATCATTTCTAACCTTCTCTATCCACGGAATCCTCATGTAACACCACATTTATATTACATAGAAAGTTAAATTATTACAATCCTAATATTTTTTATTGCATTCATTATACTTCCATGGCAAAATTTTACAATTCATTAATAAATAATTAGTATATTCAACAAAGTAGAAACCTTCAGGATGTGTGAAGGATACCAACCCACGATTTTCATTTAAAGTGAAAATTTTCTCGTTGCATGTGCGAGTCTAGCGCCAAACCATATTTCACCAAGAGCTATCAGAATAGTGTAATCCACGTCGAACTATCTGCATTTAACATGACGTATCGTCGATACGGCGGAATCAATTACGAGCTATAAATCAACTATAAATTTGTAAAACAAATGCGATCTACCCGAGCAATATTTCAAGATAGGCTGACGAGCTGCAGTATTATATTGCATCCAAAATATTCGAGTGCATTGAACGTGTCACATAATCTGTTTTAAATTGTTTTCTTTCAAAACGAAATCAATAACAATCGCGTAAGTGCACTACTAGTATTCATCACTAAACAAATACAAGGCGTTCTGAAAATATTTTATGTGTCATAAGACTATCTTAAAGCAGTGGCGTTTTGATGTGGAACTACAAATGACAAAAGCCTTCTATATGTATAGGCAACCAAACTGATATTATCTATCAGCATTCATTGGTTTACAATTGGTTCTTATTAACCGCTTCGTAGATGGGCATGATCCATGCTTTCTCATACTGTATATTTGAGGTAGCATTTTGTATTACAACATCGCGAAAAACACAGAGATGGAGATAAGATGTAGGCCGTTGCATTCTTTCTCTGTATAACATAATCAGACTTTAGAGAGGGTTAGGATGCAGCGTCACACATCCTCTCTCGTCTTGCGCTCATACATGCTGATGTAGATTAGACCTCTAGGCCATGTTGCTCGGTTTATGTAGATTAGGATGCTGCCTTCATTTATACAGTTTGCGAAAAAGGGGTCCTTATGACAAGCAGTAAGAACGACGCGCGCACACAGACTCACTGACTAACTGTTAGGTGCTGCCTCCAGTGCATTATGCTTAATAAAAATAAAAAAAACTTTTGGGTGTTTCATTCCCACCAGCCAGTAATGCTGGTGGGCGGGCAGTCCCTCCGGACTACGCCGGAAGGTAGGGCGGAAGGCCCTCTTCAGCCTGCTTTCAGGAATATTGGGAATGGGTGGGTGGTGGTTCGGGTGAGAAAGTTGAGACGGACGAAATGAAGACAAAAGAGAGTGAAAGATTATCTGTGGAATATTACTGCCTCAGCATTTGCCTAAGTGATCCAAGGAAACCACAGAAAAACTTGGACCAAGGCAGACGGACTCGGGATCGAACCGGCGTCCTCCCGAATGTTAAGCAATGGTCTAGACCTCTAGGCCATGCCGCTCGGTGCTTAATAAAGCTACGGTAGAGTTGATAAAGCACCGATCGGCATGATTTAGAAGTTTAGACCATTGCTTAGCTTTCGGAAGGACGCAGGTTCGATTTCGGGTCTGTCTGCCTTGATGCAAGTTTTTCTGTCGTTTCCTTGGATCACTTAGGCAAATGCTGAGGCAGTAATATTCCACAGATAATCTTTCATTCTCTTCTGTCTTCAGTTCGTTCGTCACATTTTTCTAAAACCGAATCACCACCCACCCATTCCCACGATTCCTGAGAGGAGGCTGAAGAGTGCCTTCCGGTTTACCTTCCAACGTAGTCCGGACGGATTGCCCGCCCACCAGCGTTAGTGGCTGGTGGAAATGAAACACCAAAAGTCTTTTTTTGGTTTTTCTTTGTTAGAGCTGCATGATCTAGAGGTTTAGATTTAGACCGTTGCCTAGTATTCGGGAGAACACCAGTTGGTCTGCCCTAATCCAAGGTTTTCTATGACCTCTTTAGATCTCTTAGGCAAATGCTGGGGCACTAATATTCCACAGATAGTCTTTCATTCTCTTCTGTCTTCATTTCGTCCGTCTCATCTTTCTCACCCGAACCACCACCCACCCATTCCCACGATTCTTGAAAGGAGGCTGAAGAGGGTCTTCCGCCCTACCTCCCAACATAGTCCGGAAGGACTGCCCACCCACCAGCGTTAGTGGCTGGTAGGTATGAAATACCCAAGTTTTTTTAAGGTTATTTTTTGATAGAGCTGCATGACCTAAAGGTTTAGATTTAGACCGTCTGTCCTGGTCTAAGGTTTTCTGTAATTTATTTAGATCTCATAGGAAATTGCTGGGACAGTAATATTCCACAGATAATATTTCACACTTTTCTGTCTTTATTTTGTCCATCTCATCTTTCTTAATCTAACCACCACCCACACATTTCTACGATTCAAGCATTAGTAGCCGGCGGAAATAAAACACCTCAAGGTTTTGCGTGCCGATACATCTGAGAAATCGCCAATTTTAAATGGCTTATTTAAAATAAATGCGGTGAATACTGTTGCATATTTTACAACACAGTAAATTTATTAATCGTTTAATAAATAGAATTAAATTAAGGATAATAACAAGGTAACGGAAAGCCGTGTTTCTGAAATGCCTATGTGCGGTTACATTAATGTTTCCATTGTCAACTTTCTTATCTGCAAAATATGTTAATTTTTCAAGTGCGCCTTAAAACTTGTCCTAAACAAATGCCCTATTCACAAGAATATTCTCCTTAAAAACCGCTCATAAAGTAAACACTATTCGCTGTATACGACTTTTCGAATTTTACGACCAATTCCGTACGAATTTTATATATGAATACAAAGTCTCACAAGTAGAAGGCACATATGCATCGAACCAGCATAACAACCGTCTTTGCAGCTTAATACATTACATCAAACGGAGTTTAAAAGTGGGTTTTCGCAGTATGTCCCAATTGTGAAGAATTGTAAAAAGTTCAACAAAATATCTGAGTTGATTGAGGCTTTCGCGATCATGGTCTAATGTTCTGCTGTATTCTCAAGAAGGACAGCCAGTAAGTCCGAAAGTCATCAGTATAAATAATAATTGTAGATCTCACTAAACTTATTTACGTCTTTCCATTACTTTTAGTTGTTACCACAGATAAGTTGTAAGTAAATTTCAAATTAATTGTGTATATTCTAAAATTGAAAATCGTTGGTAAAATCTTCTGAGATCACGCATACAATAAAGGGACATTGTGTTATGCATAATACATGATAATCAATACATTGATTAACTACGACTCTTGAGTATGTCCACAGGCAGGGACCGACAGATGGTTGGCAACCTTTTTACTAAAGAAGCGAAAGGCAATAAATCGTACTCTGGGTGACACATATTTGCCTACTTAACAATAGAAGTTCTGGAATTCTGGAGAAGAATTAATACTGTTTGGGAGAATTCGATGGTAATAAAGTTCCCTATTTCATGTTACAGCGGCAAGGAGCTAACCAGCAAAAATTATCAAAAATAACATTCTTTTTATTTCCTTGTTTCTTTTATTGAAATTTCGGTATATTTGCCCGGAGTTATTCACGTGTATTTAAGAAATTGTAAGTAACCTTTAAACAACAAGAATTCATTTGACATAAAAATTAAATTATATTATTAATTACATAAAAATCATCTTTTTTAAATACATTACTTTTTGCTTGATATTTTAAAAATTAATCTATTCTGAATTTCGTGGCAAAGGTAGTAACTTTAACAATCAAACGTTATCTAACTGCGAAATGCAGACTATACATCACCTGTCTGCGTACCAGCTACTGTGAAGGTCACGAGTAGGTACGCGCGTTTTGTCACTTGACGCTTACGATAACGAAAGGCGATATGATAATGCGACCGCCAACCTGACGAACGTTCTCAATCAGTGACGACTCGTTATTTGGCGTATCTTTTGTGCATAATTTTTAAACCCCTTACGTTGTTGCGCTGTCACGAGATGCACTCTACAGTGTCTCCAGATGTTACCTTTCAAATATTGCGGAATACTAATCAAACATAGAAGTTGTTTTAAAAAGTTTCTGAAGCTGACTTGTTAATAGCAATCGACAGTCCCTAAAATTGTCATTCCAAATGTTAGATGTTTGTTATAGTTTTTCTATTTTCAACAAATACATTGATCAAAATTCTTAATTATTATTTGTGGAATAGCGATCCCAGTGAGTATCTTACGACACCACACAGCTTATTATTCTAATCTTTCTACATTTCGTAATTTTCTTATTTAGAATGTACCTATATTGCGCATCCAATGTTTCATTAGTTTTAGTGGGGGATGTAAAATAAACGTCCTGTGCCATAATATTCCGTCGCCCATCAACTTTGACCGCATACATAATAAATCGGCGGCATTATGAGGAAGTGTGTTTGTTTTAAGGAATTATTTATTGTGGTGGCTTCTACATCGAGCGGTCCGCTTGCTGCCCTGTTCTGTTTGGCTCAAGCAAATTCCTCGTGCTCGCTCCTGCTACAAATTTATTTTGATTTATTACGAACCGGGAACGATTTCGCTAGAATAAATATAAAAAGTGAGCTTATTATTTCTTATCCTAGAGGAGACGTCTGTCTTATGATGTTCTTCAAATATTTTCTTAAGTTAATACGAACCGTAACGGCGATACACATCGTTAACATTGAACCAACAATAGCTTCTTACAATGGCGACTTATTATGATTAGTTGGGAAGTACAGTTTCATAGAAAAGGTAAATGTAGTTAGCGGCAGCGTCTCATTTGAAACCATCTTTCATCATGTCTATCGTAATTCCATGATTAGATAATTATAATCTGCAAAGTTCAAAATAAGATTCAGGGGGAGGGAGAACGAAGAAGGTTGAAACATTGTAAGACATTGTGATAGATAGACAACGGCCTGGAACCCCTGCATTCACTCATGAACCGAACTAGAAAAAAAATAGGTTGTCTGTAAAGTCGGTTTACTGACGATAATTGAACGTCACAACATCATAAGAAAATACTGATGGAATGGTTTCATTTTTCATAAGAAAATTTTAATTTTATTTGTTTGATAGATATTTTGTATGGATATAGAGAAGGAGGTAAATGGAAATGTATTATTGTATAGCAGCTGTCCACGCGGACGCATCGCTCACTCAAGTAGGAGAGAGACAGATGTCGAACGCTGCCGAACGCGGAGCCGATTGTGCCTCTTTGTCGCTCGTTCCGCGCTCTCGCTTGCACTTTAAGCCTTAAATGGAACGCCTCAGAGCGAGGTAACGCCGCATGAGTCATGTTTTTCCGTGCGTGCAGCCGGCTCCATCGAATTATAAGATGTTGCCACGTCAAAAACTTTTGGGTGTTTCATTCTCACCAGGAATGCTGGTGGGCAGGCAGTCCCTGCGGACTACGCCCGCAGATAGGGCGGAAGAGGGCCTTCTTCAGTCTCCTTTCGGGAATCGTGAGAATGGGTGAGTAGTGTTCGGATGAGACGGACGAAATGAATACAGAAGAGAATGTAAGATAATCTGTGAAATGCTACTGCCCCAACATTTGATTAAGTGATCCAAGGAAATCACAGAAAAACTTGTACCAAGGCTGACCGACCCGGAATCGAACCGGCGTCCTCCCGAATGCTGAGCAATGGTCTAAACCTCTAGACCATGCCGTTCGCTCTGCCGAAATAGAATTACGGCTAACTAAATAGCGAATAGAACCTGCTACATCCAAAGCACAACTAATCTTATTCGTTCAAACATGAAAAATACACGGCTGAATACTATTTGATGACAACCTTAAAATACGTTTGGTGGTCACCGGTAAGGAGTACCAAGCCATTCTGGTTGGTTAACAAAAGTTTTAGCAGTTTAAGAAAATCAAACTAGGTTTCAAACGTTGTTTTATTATCCACAACAAGAAATACTTCATATTTCCATGTGCGACCATTGATGAATAAAAGTTTTGGTGTTAATTTACCCAATAAATTTCTAACTAATTATTTCTCATTAGAAGGTACCCACACATTGTTTTGTGGAAGAAACCTCTTAAAACATTGAATAACTATTTTATAAGACTGTAAATAAAAACCGTTACAGAATTCAAGAAACTTGAACGCCTTTTGAACTTTCATTTGTGTTTTGTTTCGTTTCAGAATAATTGTATCAGTTTTCATTTTAATTTAGTAAAAAGGGCACTTTAAGTTTACAAAAACAGACAGTAAATAAAGGTGAAACCTACGCGACCACACATTTTCTTTGCATTTGGAAAGGTGAATAATTAAACGGTTTACATTCCTTTGTATCAAAAGGGAGCAGGGGATACAGGTATCTGACGGGGAGGGGGGACATAAACAACATGAAATGCATTGAAATAAAATTAATGTCAAACAGTTTAAATTTCTAAAGCAGGCGTTTAAACAAAGCAAACAAAGCAGCGCCTGAGGTTAAATGCTAAAAATAAACTCAGGTATTGTTACATATTCATAGTTCGGGGGCCGTTCAGTAGGCGTCGGCCAATGTTAACTCGTCAGACGTCGTAGCTAGAATGAGTAAAAAAGACAGATTATTGATCCATTCAGTCGTTAACATCATATTAGAGGAGGGGAAAACTATATTTCGAACGTTTTCTCTGCGACATAATACCTAACAACTGAGCATGTGTCTTAGTTTGCTCATGATCTTAAGTGGTATTGGGATCCGTCAAATGGGCATACACCATCTGGTGGCAAAATTTATAACTCGAATGAGGGAAAAATTTACATAGGAACTGTGTACGCAAATTGTAAAATTGTTTATTAAAATAATAAAACACGTTAAAAAAGTAAAATTTTTTTGATGATGGAGTCGAATCAAATAAAAAGTTAATATGTTCAGTGAAAAGCTGCAATAGCACTTCAGACATAGATCTTCACTCTTCACCTACATTAACTACTTTCCAATAAAAACTAACCGTTTTATATATGTAAAAAATATATTCGAAAAATTAGAGAAAAAAGTAAACTAATAGAAGCTTGGATGAAAGCAGTAGGTATCAAAGAAGTGAATTCCGGAATAAAAATTTGTTTACGTCATTTTAATACAAAAATTATAAAGTGAGAAATTATTTATTCCTGTGTCACTGATTTAACACAATTTTAATGATACGAAAGTATTTTGAGGTTAAGAACCTACCTGCTGCAATACAACAAAGTTGCAATAATGTGTTTGCAACGTTCTCTTAAATTGGCTTTGCACGTGCAAGTCATTGATATGATATTGCTTAAATCACTCAGAATCACCTCACCAATTATATAACGTGAATCACTTTTTAAATCCGAAGTTTGTATAAAGTAGGCAGTAAACTTGACGGAATTTGAAGGCTAGCTTCCGGATTTGTTATTTCCGAATTTTATAATGTGATTGGCATTAAAAACACGCTCACCTTCAACGAAATTTCCTTTCCGAGGCTTTGTGTCAGCCCAATCACATATTGTGTCAATACTTATCATTTTATCGTAATTTAGAAAATTGGAAATTGCACGGCACACTATAGGAACTACGATAAATTTTCCCTAATCGGCGCCATATTTTTAGGTTCCTCCCATTTGACGGATCCCAATAGTGACGTTTTCACAAGTTGTTTGAAGTTAGTGTCATTACAGTTCAATATATTAGCAATTAATGATCCATTATATAGATACAATAGACAACTTCTCTGTGTAATAGTTTATTATGTTAATATAATAAAACGCCATACGTAACTCACGGTAAACGTATAATGATAAAATTGCATAGAAAAATCTTATACGGCCATTGTCTCAGTTACATTTAAAAAATAAGCAATCTGTAAAAGGTACAGGGATTATAAGAAAATTCAAGTTTGATATTTATCAGAAAAATAGGTGAACTGTAAATTCAACGTTAAAAAATTTTTGTTTTTACTTCTGTGTTTTTTGTTTATAAAATTGAAACTTCTGAGGGCATTTTCAAAATTCCTCATTTTGAAGATCAGTTCAGAAACGCGAAACATTCTTATACCAACCAGTTCTGAAATTATGCACCTCCTATGCGAACTACCCCAAGCCGCCACTACACCCAGGAAGAGACACAATTTTAAAAACTAATCCTTGATCATTTGAAAAACGTTTTAGAAAATTTATCCACATCGCACAACAATTTAAATACAAACTCATTATTTGTCATGAAGACAGTATCAGAGATTAACCTCTTCAATGTTTTTGAGTAGGGGGTATTTGTATCAGCACTGTCCTTGAAACGATGCGTTTCGGAGGGGTGCGGTAGGGGTAAGTTGTTTTACTATTGTTTTGGTGATTTAATGACCATGGAAGTGTACCCGGGGGACCATCGTGCTTTGTGCGTACGTGCCTACTATAGCAATGGTGATCCGATAAAATCATAGCTCAACGATTATATCGGGCAAAATTCAAAGTACGGAAAGCACCAAAGGACGGTATCATCAGAAAATGGATTCGAATGTTCGAGAATACTGGCTCGACTGCAAAAAATCACAATCCAGGGCGCCCGCGCTCTGTTCGAACCCAACAAACGATTAAAGAAATGAGACTATCAGTGGGTAAAAATCCATCTCAATCAATTCGCAAACGCAATCAAGAACTTGACAATAAAAATCGTCGTTACAGATTTACATTTTACAGCCTACAAAAATTAGTTAGTTCAAAAACTGAACGTTACCGCTTAACTTCTCCGACTAAATTTTGCAAATTAAATGCTTCAGTGCTTTCTATCGTTTGAAAACATTCTGTTTAGTGACGAAGCGAACTTTTACTTAAATGGTCAGGTAAACAAACAGAACTGTCGCTACTGGGCCAAAGAAACTCCAGGACAAACATGAACAACCACTACATGATCCAAAAGTTATTGCGTGGGCTACCATGTCTGGTGTAGGCAAAATTGGACTTTCTTTTTTTGAAGACCAGCGAAAGCGAACACTTACGGTAAACAGTGAGGTATTGTGACATGTTAAGAAACATTTTGGTTACACAAATGCAACAGTTTGATGGTTTTAATGTGGAAAGATGATTTCAACAAGATGGGGTCACTTGCCACACCTCAAACCAATCGCTTGTGTTGTCAATCAACTTTTCCAGGAAAAGTGATCTCTCGTCGAAGCGCCATCAACTGTCCTCTGAGAAGTCCCGATCTCACACCTCCTCTTTATGAGGATACCTTAAACAGAATGTGTATGTATACAAACCATGGTCTCTACTACAATTGAAGCACTATATCCACACCGAAATGACCGCCGTTTCCACAGTCCTTATTCGGGTCTAAAGGGCATATCCAGCATCGGAGATGGAAGGATCTCTGAAGAAACTTGACAGTCGTGTTAGCGAAGCGTTAGGGAGCAACTCCAACTGACAACGACCTTTAGACTCTAGAACGGCATCAGTTCATCCTTCATGGAATCACATTTGTTCATCATCTTCTCGTTGAAGCTATCAGTCATGGGTAGAATTCAGCTTGTTAACCAGGTTTTATGTTCGCAAGTGGATGTAGAGAATAGCAGTGCGAGCTTCTGAAGCAGTGAGCAGAGTTACCTTATGCGGCCCAGTGCAATACTTTAAAGGGTATCGCAATGCGCTTGACCAAAGACGCAAATTGTTCAATTGGTTCATTACTCATCCTAGGACGGTCGTTAAAGGCGATTTTACATAAAAGCATCTGCGTCAGAAAGGTACACCTGTAACTTAGATGGCATAAATACTTATCTATTTTTTGGCAATTGTGCGGCTCTGCAATACCCATGCACCAGTCGTCCCTTTATACCTGCCACCTTCACAAACACGACTTCTGAATTGCTAATTTTAGTTTTAATGCAAATTGTGTAAATCCATAAGAGCGCCCCTGACACCCACCATGAAACATTTGCTGCTATATAAACGTTATAGAGCTTGTTCGGTTCGATTCCGGGTCCGTCTGCCTTGGTCCAAGTTTTTCTGTGGTTTCCTTGGATCACCTAGGCAAATGCTGAGGCAGTAATATTCTACAGATAATCTTTCATTCTCTTCTGTCTTCATTTCGTCTGTCTCATCTTTCGCACCCGAATCACCACCCACCCATTCCCACGATTCCTGAAAGCAGGCTGAAGAGGGCCTTCCGCCCTACCTTCCGGCATAGTCCGGAGGGACTGCCCGCCCACCAGCATTACTGGCTGGTGGGAATGAAACACCCAAAAGTATTTTTGTTGCTATTTAGTGGAATAATAAGTAAAATTTAAACACTTTTCTTTTTGATATAATAGAAAGAGCATCTGGAATTTAATGTTATATACACTTCGCATTGCTGTATGAAAGAAGGGTGCTCGCTGTTCTGCCTGGGAAAGTAATTAATTTTCAAAACAATCTTTAGGCCACTTCATTCGAATAGGTAAATTAATTAGAAATGTTAAATACCCTGCTATTCACAGGTAACTTTATTTGGCATACGGGAACGTTCAAATCTCGGAAAGAAACGAGCTTTCACCAGCAGCCGCTTCTGCAGACTTTAACATTAATTACTCCGACTTGCTATTATTGTTGCTGATGCTTTCACGCAAAGAAATTTAAGCAATAAAGCAGTTTATTTTAAATACCGACCGTTTTATCGCTCACCCTTATTATCTCTATGTCAAATCCATTTCACGAAATGGCGAGACGGAGGCAAACGGGCGAAACAGAACAAGACGACATCTTAATGACTGGAGTAAAATTAAAACCGGAATGTAGGGGCAGCGGTGGAATTACAATGAAGTTGTAAACGAGATTTGATGGGATAGATAGGATTGAATGTATCTCTTCCTATGGACCGAAAGATGTTATATTCCTTCCACGTAATTGATAGAGCGTGGTGCATAAAACGATACTGAATCAATTAATCTTATTGGAAAGCAGTCAAAGAATTATTCACAACGTTTGCTTTTTAAACCCTATAACTTTTATTTCCTGAAATGTTAATTTATGTTCCAATTTCAATTGAAAGCACTACTGTCTCTTTCTTCGGGCTAGTCCCTAATGTAGAGGGCGAGATATAGTCTTTCGCTGCGATAAACTCCCTGTGACATCAAGAATGCCTGAAGTAAGAATTTCAAACACAAAAGATAATTTCAAATAAACAGTGGCGTTGTTTAGGTATTTGATAAACTTATTTATGGTGGATTTCGTGGGTGGTCGATACTCGACCGTTGTATTTTACCCAACATAAGAAAAATAAAAGCATTGCATCGGTTCGCATGATAAGCCACTACCACTGAAACCATTTCCGTGAAATGATCGCATGCCATACGGGCGGTCCGTTCCTTTTTTTACTTTTTATCTGTTTTGTGCATAACTATGACACAGTACCTTTTGATCTTAACTAGAATATTACCGTCCCAAGATTTGCCTACAAGATTCAATGAAACCACAGGAATCTTGGACAAAGCCCGGCCGATCCAGATTTTGAGGTGGAGTGTTTTGAAATACCTGAACACGGGACATTAGGCAGCATATACTTCCACTTGTCTTCACGAAGGTTTTAATCAAAAATCACTCACAAAAATTTTATATCATCGTCATCATAAAGTCGTCAGTCCTAAGACTGGTTAGACACGTACCTCCACTCTTTCCTATCCTGAGCTAAACTTCGCGTTTCCCTAAAACTAGAACAGCCCACATCCTTAACTATTTGCGAACAGTAATCTAATCTAGATCTACCTCTACCCCTCCTAACTCACGTTTCTGCCTCTAATATGTCTCTGACTAGACCTTTATGCCTGAGAAGGTGTCCTACCAATCTATCTCGCCTATTTTTCATTAACTTCCATAGAGTCCTCTGTTCTCCTATTCTTTCCAATACCTCTTCATTCCTAACCTTTTCTACCCACGTTATCCTCATCATCTGTCTACAACACCACATCTCGAACGCTTCTATAGGTTATGGTTAGATTGCGTTTGTTTCTGCTCCTTATCAGCAACTTAAATCTGCCTTAATTACGTATGTATGTCAGATGGAACGAAGATGTTGCTGTTTCAAATGCCCACAGGTTTTAGTTTTTCATATACGGTGTTCCTCCGTGTAACTATTAATCGTCAATACGTAAGTGCTTAGTACCTGAAGTGTAACTAACAATGCACTAAAGTACTCTAAAGAAATACAATTGAAGCTTTTCCAATGGTATCTTTATTTTGACATTACAAATAATTTTTAATGTGGTAAATTATCAGGTTTAAGTTAATTTTAGTTATTATAAAAATTGTTGGTGAATTAAATATGCATTAGAAAAATCTTATATAAATCTAGGTTGAACTAATATTTTTAGAGATATGGGGTTAAAAAGGTGTTCGTTCGCTTCCACACCACCTTTGAGGAAGAATGCCGGGCGCGTTTTTTTTTACATACTGAAGCTAATTCACGGACTATAAGTTGTTCCATGATTATTGATTGCCTTCATCGATTTCTTCTTCGTCTTCGTGTACCTCTTCCACCTCTTCAATACTCCATTTTCATCAACTGTCATTTCACTAAAAAATAAGGAAAAGGTAGCGACTTATTCATCATCGTTCAACTCACATTCAACGGTTGCAATCTCTGACATCTTATTGTGACCCAATTGGTCCTGAAAAAAACCACACACTATACGAAAATGCATTCCTAGTTTTCTGCATATTCAATTTGTGCCACAAGCTGTTCTACAATTGCGGAAAGTAGAATTAAGAGATTCGTCTGAGTAGTTGCAGGCTGTATTATCTTCTAGTGTAAATTCCAACCTCATTGCTGAAAGTCTAACTCATTTCAAAGTTATTTTTGAAGAAGGATTGAATCTCGGTTCAATTACGATTTCGCTATTTCGATATTAATGAAAATGAAAATACTGAAAAAGTGGAAATAAAAAAAATAGACAGACTATAGATGAGGATGTACCTCAAAGGTGATGCGGAAGCAAATGCACTGACCGAGTTTTTTCAGCCCTATATGTCGAATACAACCAGTTCTTGCAGTGACCAAAATTAACAAAAGCCGTTAATTTACATGATATTTGAGAAAAATTGTAGCCATTTAGCTAGTTTCATGAGGGCTTGAGAAATTACTGGCAAGACGAAAATAAAGGGATTCCGCTGGATAATCTACAGATTAAGGTTTTAGAGGTTTGGTCTGTTTTTGTACGTATATAAAGTGACTAAGCTATAAACGTTAAGCCATGTGGATAGAAATATTGATTAAAGCTCACGTAAGCGATCGTATAGTGTGTTAATTGAAGAGTTAATTAGATTTCTTTATGGAAGAGTTTTACTGATTATTATGTGGGTAAACCATTATGTTTTCTGGTGAAAATAAATTCATTTTATGGGTTCAAAGGAGTCACTGAAATTAGTGACCGTCCATTAAGTGTTACAGCGTGGAAACGGGTCCGTTTTTCGCAGCGGTAATTCAACACAAAAGGTCGTATCCATTTCAGAACTCGCGGTTGGCTATGCATGCATTCCTCTATACATATGCATATACGTGTATTGTATATGCATGCACGTATGCAGGTTTGTATCCGCGGGTGAATTTAGTTTCCAGAAAATTATTCACATTTCGACTAAACCGAATTTGCAGCAATTCTTTTGCGACCTGTGCCGCGGTCGCTTTGTGTTATGGTTATCAAAAGAAAAAACAATTTCACTTTCGTCAGTAGGTACCGAAATCGGCCGGAGGCGGTCATGGATGGGCATGACAGAGATGCAATAGCTATCCGCTGACTGCCCTTTCGGCTCAAACGAATTATTTCGTTTGTTTAGACAATCGCAGTCAATCAGTGATAAGCCAAGCCATTTTTTTTGTCAGTCGAGTGGAACTGTGTATTTCACAAACACGATATCGGTTCCGTGCAGCCAAATGGGTTTACTTTAACCAATAAATCGCTTCTTCCTTTATTGATTGTTAATGCACATGCATTTCGAAAATTATTTATTTATTCATGAATATCTATTTTGTTCCCTTCAAAGTAATCCACACCAGATATACAGTTGTGCCAATGTTTTTTCCAATCCTCGCAGCACTTCAAAAAATAATGTTTTGTGATCTTGTTCAGTTCCTCATTCGATGCCGTCCTCAATCGTAGTGTATCGTCGTTCTTTCATGGATCTCTTCAGTTTCAGAAACAAGAAAAAGTCAAAGGGGCCAGATCGGGGAAATACAGTGGCTACGGCATTATTCGCGTGTTGTTTTTGGGCAAAAATTCGTGCATAAGCAACAATGTGTGAGCATATGTTATCATGGTTCAAAAACTAATTTTTCTTCTTCCACAAATCCGGGCGATTTTGGTGGATTGCTTCGCGCAAATTGCGCATAACTTGCAGGTAATATTCCTTATTGACCGTTCTACCCTGTGGCAAGAACTCATGATGCACCACATCTCTGCAATTGAAGAAAAATGTAAGCAAAACCTTCACATTCGACGCGCCTTTTTCGGTCTTGGCTCGTGCGGCAGCTTCCATTGGTTTGATTGAGCTTTGGTTTCCACGGCATAAGCAAAAACCCATGATTCGTCACCTCTGGAGATAATATGGGTCGCTGCGGACCCAACGGCTCTAATGCCATGCTGTTTTTGGTACGAATTTCGCGGCGCCCCATCTCATGCCAAAATAATTGGTGAAAATGGTAGGAACCAATCGATATGCTTAGTTTAGTTTAGGTTGAGTTAGATTAGGTTAGTTTCTCTATCAGTAACTAGTCTTGCAATTACAACTTCAAAACATCCATGTGAACATCGCCACGATGAACTTGTTAAACGATGTTTTTAGTTTTTCATTGATGATATGATATCACTCATGACCATTATACACGATACTCGCAAAATGCTCGAACTTTTTCGGGAAAGAATTTACGAAAATAAGTTCATATTTGTCCATGACGTACATTTTAATCGTTCGCATGTGAGCCCGCAGTCATTTATAATGAACTAGAATGTGGAAATCTCTAATTTCATTTACGCTACATGTATATGCTTCCTACACAACCAAAAGTTGTGAATTTGTATTAAATACCTGTATATGTATACATATAGATGCAGATGTTTCGAATATTATTACAATTTTGTTAATCTGTTACATTGCATAATGTTTTGTATCACAGTTTAGAATTCGATCTGAATATATGTTAGCGGAGGGTGGAATTTCCCTGTTCGCAACCTGATTGCATATGAGCCAATATGGAAACGCGCACATACATGCAAGTTACGTTCACGCAACATGCACTTACCTTGCACCCTGCATGGGACAATATGGAGAAGTTGGTAGTAGAACTACGGGTATAAAAACTTGTATCTGCCATGTGTAATAAGGAGTATAAATAAATTGTTCAAATTGAGTGTTATTATTAGTTAAAAGTTAGTCGTTTTAAAATAAATAACAATAGAACCTTTTGCATAATAAATTAAATAAAATAGTTAATTGTAAAATTATTTATTGAGAGGCAGCGTTTATATCATTCTTATAGTTTGTACCATTTGTCGCGGCTCTTTGGCTCCTTGAGTGTGGTTATGCGCAGATGATTACGAACGGGCGCTATTGGTGGTTTAGGTCGCGTACAGTTTCCAAAAATAGTGCATGATTCTTAGTTGACGAATGTCAGCTTACAGTTGACACTACAAGGAGTTAAAGAAGCGGGATTTTCTAATTTTTTGAAAATGGAACGATTGGCTCAGGATAGGAAAATGTGTGTCCAACCAGTCTTCGGAATTATGACGCTATGACGACCCTATATGACTCTTTGACACCTTCGCTGCTTTGTTTTCCTTGACAATTTGGTTCATCTAACTATAAAGTTAGCCAACCCTGCCGGTCGAACCAATCGAACGAACTGCTTTGACTGTAGAAATACCATTTTGTCATGTACTATCTAAAACTAACTTAACAACCGAATTAGCACACCTGTATACAACTCTATATTCTGTACTTTTTTTAAAATTCTAAGACATCTAGAACTAATTTTGGAAAAAAGAAGACGTATTCTGTTGTTATATTACTACCTCCTCCATGATTTCCAGTGAAAAAAATTCATCAAAAATAAAGTGCATAGAAATGCAAAAATTATAAAAACGAAGTATACGTTTGACATATTTTTGGGAAACGTGTGACATATTTATGCGCATATTTAAAACATCTCTGCGTAAAAATCCCAACTCTGCGTCATGTTGTTAAAATTTTTTTTTTGAGGAGTTGATTCTATTTGGCTGCACAAGAGCACTTTCCAGTAATAATTTATTTACTAATGTGCGTGTACAGATATTTTACATGTTGTTCTAAAGTCTGTCTTTTGGATCACGAAATTTGTTTTTTATATGGCTCATATCTTAAATTGATTTTTAATTTTCTTGATCCATCAATTTGAAATCTGCAATAATGCCTCAGACATTCATTTTGAACTTAATGATTCAATCCCGTGATGGTCTAAAGCAGAGCCGGGCAAACTCGGCTCTTTTGCATCCCGAGTGCTCCCCAAGGTTAACCAAGTATCTCCTCATTGATCCTGCGAGTGCGAGTGAGATGATTCTTTCCTTTTCTTATCCCTTCCAATTCGTAGGTGAGTCCCTTCTTCCATAGTCAAACCCAATAGTTTTGCGAACGTAGTAACGAAAATTTTCGTAGGTATTATTTTAGTTGCGTGAGTGGCTTCGCTCGTCTACGGGATGAAGGGGCTTGATATGGGAGTGGAAGGGAGAAGAAAAAGACAATACAAAATTATTCATTACTGCTTACTCTCTCGTACTCATTGAAGGGTATGGAGTGACTCAAACTAACCTCATGTAGCGACTCCTGCGAAGTTAAAGTTTGCCCGGCACTGGTGTAAAGAACGTTCTAGAAAAACTCCAAAATGTTGACATTACAATATAACCATAATATCGATTACCCAGTCTAATTTATTAATGAAATAACACATTTGTTATTGGTTACCAAAACATTTTTGGGGGACATGATAGTCAGTTTCTTATTTTATCCAAAATGTTTAGACTTTGGATTATAACAATGTCAGTAAAGAACATTCGTGTAGGGAATTACTGAATTATTATACGACTATAATTTAGTATTTGTGCTGCAAAAATTTATAAATATCCAACTTTTTTTGACAGATCTGCATGTAAGGCTCCATGGTCAACTTATCACAAATCCCATGATTCCAGTAGTAGATTTTATATGTTTATAAACTCTAGTTCATAATATAAACAACATAAATTGTAACTTGGGGCCCTGCAAAGGAGTGGTGCAGAATTTAAGATCAATTATTGGAATTCGATATAAGACGTCCAAATTGTCATGACGTGTAGTAATATCCTTCTTTTCTAATAAAGGTTCTTGGGGTTGAAACTTTGTGTTAAAAACTCGGCCTACTCCTGACATGCAGCATCTGTACCCCAGCCGACCCTGGTTGGAAACCATTAATTTCGTAAAGTGACACAGAAAATATAAAATGATTTACATAGTGTATTATTCGTAATGATCTGCAGAAATTTATGCAGAAGCAATAGGTGGTTTCGGTTTTGTTTGTCGATAACCACAGTTTAATCGAAGTGCACGTACGAACATTGCCAATAAGCAATAATATTCATCCACTCGCTGATTGTTTACCGTTCGAGCGATTTCGAATTCGTCGAAACAGAAAAAGATTACAATTAACGGCAAACATGCATTCGCTCGCTTACCGCAGTTAAATACACATTAGCGGTGCTGGCTGCTGATCCACCGCTTCTACTTTGGTACACACACATAGGTAAGTATATAAACACACTACGGATACCAAATCACCGATTTCCACAGGGTGTACAGTCGTTCACACAACCTAGAAAACAACAACGACAATCCGAATCCTTAGTTAGCATCCAGTTACGATGAGAACAATAATAGTTGAACTAAGTCATCGTGAAAACCTACATCATCATCATAGGGTCGTCAGTCCTAAGATTGGTTGAACACGTACCTCCACTCTTTCCTATCCTGAGCTAAACTTCGCATTTCCCTAAAACTAGAACAACCCACATCATTAACTATTTGTGAATAGTAATCTAATTTAGGTCTACCTATACTCCTCCTAATTTCCGTTTCTGTCTCTAATATGCCTCTGACTAGACCTTCATGCCTGAGAAGGTGTCCTACCAATCTATCTCGCCTATTTTTCATTGACTTCCATAGAGTCCTCTGTTCTCCTATTCATTCTAATACCTCTTCATTTCTAACCTTCTCTATCCACGGTATCCTCATCATTCGCTTGGAACAGCACACTTGAAACGCTGCTAACCTTTTCTTTTCCGCCGCGCCCGTTCGCGAGCACAAAAGCACTCTATTGTTACCCGTATAGCTAGAATGGCCTCTCGCGTTCCTCTATTCCTTCTAAACCTAAATAAATCTTCCCCTTATAGTTCTTCCATCCTCCTCTGTATAATTCTAGTTAAGATTTTTGACGCATGGGAAGTTAAGCTAATTGTCTCGCAGCTACCCGCGCCTCTCTTTTTAGGTATGGTTACTACTACGTTCCGTTTATAATCCTCTGGGACTTTCTCCGTCTCGTAAATGTGACTAACTAGCTTAAACATACGATCTCTAACCTCTTGTCCTGCATTTTTTAGAAATTCCTCCTGTATCCCATCTACACCTGGCTCCATATCATTCTTTAAGTTTTTTAATGTTGGATCGAACTCTTCTCTCATCATGGGATAACTTAGCTCATCTATCTCTACATTATCTTCCTTCTCTAATATATCACCTAACTCATTGCCTGCTTATAGGTTCTTTAAATATTCTTTCCACCTATCTGCCTTTTGCTTATTTTTACCCCGCCTCGTTTCTTATATTATTACTACTGTACCCTACATCTCTAGAATTCCTATTAATTGTATTATAAGCCTCATCGGTTTTACCTACTTCTTTACACCTCCTATCAATCCACTGTTCCTTAGCTGCCCTACACTTCATAATTATTTCCCACTTTATAGCCTTATATCTTTTTATCTTATATTTCAAATTAAATAAGAAAAATTATTGCTGCTATAGTGAACGTAACCCTACAAAAAAATTCAAGATTTCTCATTACTAATAATACAATTCTTAGGTATATAACGTCGGTGCTGGTGCTGTTACTTCCTCACAATTTAGTGATAGAGTACCTACTGGTGGGTAAAACGAGGGACCCGGGTTCGATTCCCGGTTAGTGTGGCAGGAGCAACAATTCTTTATCATTAATTTGAAGTTATCCATAGTGGATACAACGAATGCAAAACATTAGTTCACTAATGCATTGAATTTTACCCTACAAAAAAAAATTAAGGTGTCTCATAGCTAACAATGATTATAGTAGGTCAATTGCACATAATAATTAGTAAAATCTACACTCGTTAGGGTTCGATTAGCAAAGTTACTGCTATTACCACAAAATACAAAAATAAGTTGAGCGTGGAAATATCAAACAAATACCAATGTCTTCATATCCAGAATATGCGAACATGGTGGTCACATATGGACGGTGCAATGGGAATGCACTGCGGCATCACCTCAATACGCATTACCGGAGCAGTTTGGAGTTTCCGGTAAGGTGATTACTCTCATTTTTATGTGTCACTGAGTGGCGCGAGATGGCTCATTCTATTTCGTGGTACTGATGAAACATAGTGTATATTATTATTACTATTATGTGGCGTTGAGATTAAACTAATCTGGCTTAATTCATTGGCATTCCACTATTTCACCACCTAATCTTCTCACACTTCAAATATTGTTTCTATGGTATCACAATTTTGCACGACCAGTGAAGATCTCCACAAAAGTTGTGGCTTTCTTGCTACTGATATGAAGATTTTGAATTGTTTGCCTGGATCCATGTTATGTTTTCTAGTCTCTCACAGCTCTGTTGAAGCCCATAGCGCAATTCCTTATTTAGTACGCTGCATTACACTTCAGAAGCTGGCTGTAGTCTAATTGGGTGTTCCTTGACACCCGCTTTAGCAATATCGGTTACAATGTCGTCTTCATACAAGAGTTACTATTGACAATCAAAATTATTGAAGACCAGAGATATGATTTGGTATAATAATGCCCTAAAGTGAAGTAACAACCATTTATATTAAAAAAGAGAAAAGAAACTTTTGGGAACCCGTAACGTATAGCTAGGTGAAACGTGCTGTTTTTATAAATGTGATAACTCCTGGCTTTCTAGTTAGATATATTGAAATAGAATATACTGTTGCATATATAGGCAGCTTTTTGCTAATTAATATAGGAGCTATGTGTACGAGATAAATCATTCTAAAAAGTATTACGTTTCTATGTATGACTTTCATTCATTTATGTTGAGTGTTCATATAATTAAAAAGGTACTTCTGAAATTTCGTTAAGTTCATCACGTTCTGTCAATTCAAGGAAGTCAGCCAATTTCAACACTTTTGAGTTTT
Organism: Agrilus planipennis; assembly: GCF_000699045.2. Lineage (NCBI taxonomy): Eukaryota > Metazoa > Arthropoda > Insecta > Coleoptera > Buprestidae > Agrilus > Agrilus planipennis. The sequence continues at coordinate 629,601 of NW_020438911.1, read as the reverse complement.
TAATGGGTTCTATGATCTCTTTATAAATTACGAAAATTTCAGCGATGATATAAATGTACGTCGCATACTTTTCATTTTTGCAAACTAAGCGAAGTGCTGTTTCTTCCTAATTGCTAATGTATACTACACTATCAACATTCATACTTTTATGAATATACGAGGGTGGATTGATAAGTTTCCGGCCTGACCAAGAAAAACAAGGTTTTTAAAAATTTTTTTTTTTTATTTCTCAACATAATCTCCTCCAAGGCTGATACATTTCTCATAGCGGTGTTCCAGTCTATTAATGCCATCTCTATAGACTGATTCGTCAAGCTCCTCAAAATAACCATTTACAGCTTCGATTACTTCTTCATTGTCCGCAAATCTCTTACCGCCAAGCCATTTTTTGAGATTAGGGAACAGAAAATAGTCACTCGGGGCTAGGTCTGGAGAGTAAGGAGGGTGCGGCATCAATTCAAACTTTAGATCGTTGATTTTAGCCGTCGCAACGATTGACGTGTGCGCTGGTGCGTTATCGTGATGAAACAAGATTTTTTTCTTCGCCAGATGAGGTCGTTTAATTTTCACCTCGTGGCTCAAACGTTGCAATAAGTCTGCGTAGTATTGACCAGTGATAGTATTACCCTTTGCAAGGTAATCAATGTATATAATACCTCTTGCATCCCAAAAAACAGTAGCCATAACCTTGTTCGCCGAAAAAATTGTTTTTGCCTTCTTTGGAGTTGGTTCCCCTGGTCCAATCCACTGTTTAGACTGTTCTTTGGTTTCAGGAGTGTAGTGGTGGACCCACGTTTCGTCAACGGTTACGAATCGACGCAAAAATTCGCTTGGATTACGCTTATACAATGACAAATTTGCGGTAGAAATGTTTTTTCGAATCAATTTTTGGTCGACTGTTAGCAAACGCGGCACCCATCTTGCACAGAGCTTTTCCATATGCAAATGTTGGTGCAAAATATGTTGCACACGTTCATATGACATCTTACAGGTCTCAGCTATCTCACGCACTTTCAATCTGCGGTCTCCCAGCACTATTTGATGAATTTTTTCGATCATATCTGGAGTTGTGACCTCAACGGGGCGTCCTGAGCGAGGCCCATCAGAGGTGCTCACACGACCCTTTTTAAACTCGGAAACCCACTGCTTAACGGTTGAATATGACGGGGAGGATGTCCCCAGTGTTGAGTCCATCTCTTTTTTAATTTCCTTCGGCGTTAACCCCTTCAAATAAAAGTATTTGATGACAGCACGATTTTCCTGCTTTTCCATTTTTACGAAAACCACAGAGGCGTCTTGTTCAGCGTGCTGTCAAACCTACACTAGCAAGGAGATCGGGCTGAAACTATAGCTACAAGCTATCCAAGGATGGTACTATAGAATGTCACCTCAAGGTAGGCCTAGTGGCGTCATCTCTTGGTTAGGCCGGAAACTTATCAATCCACCCTCGTACAACTGGAAAAATTAGTCAGGATAACGTTTCATATTTAAGGTTTCGTACCTTATCATTGTGGCAAACCTGTCAGAGGCTCTTTCATTATCGATCATTAAAATGAAAAAGGTAATTTCAAATAATAATTAATTTTTTTTTACATTAGACTACCTATTTAGAGTTTTCCATATAATATAACCCTTAATGTGTGAGTTCCACTTGCACAAGACCAATTTTTTAACCGTTTTAAGGAATACCTACACTCAAAAAGATATTAATACTATTTTAAATAGATTTTTATGGCTGTTTGGTGAAACTGTTGTGCCTTGATGTATTGTTGATTGTTTTGTAAATTTTAACATTCTCTCATCGACATACAAAAGATAATACTATAAATACCATAAAAAATTCGATGCAGCGCATCAGAATTGCTCTTAATTCCTGTTTCTGTTTCCAATATGTCCCCAACCAGCCCTTCATACCTGAAAAGGTGTCCTACCAACCTATCTCGCCCATTTCTTATTGACTTCCATAGGTAGTAACCACTGTTCGCCTATTTTTTCTAATACCTCTTCATTTCTAACCTTCTCTATCCACGGTATATATTTCCAATGCTTTTCAACTTTATCGTTTTCACAGCCACTGTCCATATTTCGCACCCATACACCGCCGCGCTCCAGACATACACCTTCAACAGTCATTCTCTAATTTCTAGATTAACCGTTCGCGGGCATAGAAGTGACTTCTTTTTATTGAATGCGAATCGACTCCGCGCTATCCTCTATTCTGTATTTCTTCTTCTCCTAACATCCTGCCTTATCTGACGTCCTCATCTTCATCATAAGGTCTAGTTGAACACGCACTTCTACCCCTTCCTATCTTGAGCTAATATTCGCATTTCCCCTAAAACTAAAACATGCCATATCCTTAACTATTTGCGAACAGTAATCTAATGTTGGTCTACCCCTCCTAACTCCTGTTTCTGCCTCTAATATGTCTCTGACCAGACCTTCATGCCTGACTTCCTAGATATCAAAATAATACGTAATCTCTTATAGCAGAAATAAAGCGAAAAATCCGGAAACCGTAAATTTGCAGTTATATCATAAAAAAATTGCGATTATGAATTTGTTCGAAATCCTCTGTACGCGAGTCCGACTCGTTGGTTGATATCTTTTTAATACTCGCTTGTCTTTAATCTTCTTGCAAAATTATTGTTCTTTGGAATCCGTTTTTTACTCACATTGTAATCTACTTTGTAATAGGCAGTTAATTCAATATGAAAATGTAGGAAACGCTAAAATCGTTCCCCTTTCCAAGGACTGGGGTTGTTATAACACGGTAATTGTAGAAATCCCGACCTCATTTGAATTGCAAAATGCAAGGGAAAAAGACGTGCAATTATAATAATGATTCAATAATTTCAGCTGCATAAAAATAACGTGATGTTTTTGATATATTTCATCCTGTAACGCAATCTGAATTGCAAATGTGTTAGTTTCTGAAAGACAGGACTTATTTTTTACGAGCTACACTCGTGAAGACACTAATTGCCCTGCTATATTAAATTTTCTTCATCTAGTTAACTAGGATTTATAGCATAGCTGCCTACTAAATAACAAATCAGCGTTTTATAACCAGGGATACATAGACCTGAAGAAACGTGTCCTGAAAATAGATAATACGTACTTATAAAAGAAATAATTAATGGTAGAAGTATTTATTTATCGAAATTCCATAATCAATTAAATCAAAAAAAAATTTTTTTTTAACTTTACTTTCGTTTCTTTTAATTAATATAAAAGAAATGTAATGCTAAATGAATCTAATCTTGGACTTAATCAGAAACACAATGACAGATGGTGATAGAGTAGGGGCACGTGGCTATCATTTTTTAGAAAAGAAAAACAATTATTTCCTTAATATTAATTTCGAAAATAAAATAATACGCATATAAGAATAACTGCCGCTCCACTACAGTTAATTAGTTTTTACGATTTCAATATTCGTTTTTCTGATTGAATTTAACTACTTAATTGATTACCTAACAGGATTGTGTTAAAACACCTAAACGGAGTTGACAACTTTACTACATATATATATATATATAGCGACCATATGGAGGGCATATGAACATAGCTTAGGTTAAAGTTTGCCCGGCACTGGTGTAAAGAACGTTCTAGAAAAACTCCAAAATGTTGACATTACAATATAACCATAATATCGATTACCCAGTCTAATTTATTAATGAAATAACACATTTGTTATTGGTTACCAAAACATTTTTGGGGGNACTTTACTACATATATATATATATATAGCGACCATATGGAGGGCATATGAACATAGCTTAGTAATAGACATTACTTCATAATAAGTTATATCCACATATAGTGATGTGTGTACATACATAGTTTAAACGGGCTTAAATTTGAACCACTTAAACAGCTTCATACTTAATTAAATGTTGCGGTTAAAATTCTGACTTGTTGAACAATTAGTTCTCTTGAATCTTCACTTAATCATAATATATGTATAAAAAGCGTAACTTCACTGCAAGTAAAATTTTTTATGGATTGCTAGGTATGTTTATATTTTCATGTTTTTTTGTTATTATGTGCGTACGTGGTGTTTTTGCACGTGTGTGGCGGCATGATGTCCATGAAAGGCGCGGTTGTCAGTTACGAAAGGAAGCGCCGACAAAGAGGAAAAGGGTAGACGAAGGGTATGAAGAGCGTCAGTCGGGCCTGAGCGAGCGTCTAAGGTGGTTGGCAGTTGATGGTCTGAGTTCTGATCTGTTTTATCTATCAGCAGTTATTGTGGAACTATAGGAATGTGAAGTCATCCACAATTGACGATTAAAAACCATTTTATTGATAATAACCTTCCTACTAGTTTCGTAAGTTACAATGCATTCGCAGTTTTATTGTAATTTTATGTTCAAAGTTATACATAAGGTGAAGTGCTTTGTCATCAGTTCTTAAATATATATAGACCTGAGGTTTTGTCAAAATGAATCGGCACAATGCGGCGGTTTGAGTTCTCTTCAATATCCATATCCTCAATTTCTTGCCCAGTCTAGAACGAGAGAATTCTGTTGCTCAAAACTGTACTATAATATCATAAGTTATTTAGTAAACAGCCTGACGCAGCACCCTAGATGTACGTGACAAGTTTGGTTAACATGGTTATGCTTTTCTTTTCGAGTTTTCTGCTAAAACCTCCAGCCAACTTTTTACCGCGATAAGTGTAAATTGCGTATTTCTTACACGAAAAATAATGAAAAAATTCCACTCTCTTTTAGTAAACTTGACCATGGTTACCGTACATGTCAATATCCCATTTGAATCAATTATTTCGAATATTGATGTCCACACATCCTGTCAAAAGGTCTTCAGCCTAAACTGATTGGAAATACACCCCCACTTCTTCTTGTCTTGAGCCGGTCTTCGCATTTCTCGAAAACTTGAACAGCCTACATCTTCACAAAATATCAATCTTTGAAAGGCATTAATTGAAGAATAAAAAATAAAACTTTCCGGTTATTAGCTTCTGATGTAATGATATGCAAAGTTGAAGGGTAAAGCGGAAGACCATCTTCAGCCCCCTTTTACGAATCGTGAGAATGAGTGGGTGATAGAATATTATTACCCCAGCATTTGCCTAAATATTCCAAAAAAAACATAGAAGAACACAGACTAATGTGGATGTACCCTAAACCGAACCCGTAAAACTGTGATTTACGCTACTAGGCCAAGTTGCTGAATAACTAAAGGGTAAGTACTAATACAATTCCGCAAATATGTATCCTTGAACTATTCCTTTAGGTTTGCAGTAGTACCAGTGATGAACAATAATAAAATAAAACATGACCTAGATCAAGACTACGTCACGTTAACATTACCAAGGCTAATAACTTTAGATCACGAAAACCAAGAGCCGGATTACTTCTGCAAGAGCTAATTAAGGGCGACGTTGGAATGCAAGAGTTTAACTAATTAAAACAACGTTATAAAACTCATAGAAGACGCTTGGCATTATTCTAGCAGTATTACACATGTTAGTGGTGCATGGCACACACGATATGCTAGCTGAAACTATAAGACTTCCCAACACCTTCCCCTTTAAAGTCTTCGTCAGTTCAAAGTATCTAAACATCAAATGGGTATCCATAAGCTCATTAAAAATTCTTTGTGACTGAGTATATCTATTTGAATAATTTTAATTTCACCTGTGTGCATTAGAGAAGGAAAATAGTGTGGAAGTGGAAATAGGAAAAAGTGGAAGACCTAGAGTACCCCATAATCAGAGAAGTGTTTGATTTAGCATTGGAAGAACTATTAGGGCAAGACCAATTTGGGTTTAGAAGAGATAAAGAAAAGCTTGAGGCCATTTTAGATTTACGGGTAACAATAGATAAAAGGGTAGAGTAGGGAAAGAGCATGTGCATGGGATTCGTAAATTTCAAAAAGCTTTTGACAATGTTAAATGAGACAAGATGTTAAATATATTTAACAATGTAGGGATGAGATACAGAAATAGAGGAGCAATATATTATTTGTATAAAGAGCAACAAGCAGTTACAGAATTTGAGCAGCAACATAGAAAAGTAAATAGACAAAGATGCACACTGTCACCTTCATTTATTATTAATCTATATATCGAAAGAAATGAAGAGGTTTTAGAAAGAATAGGAGAACAGAGGACTCTATGGAAGTCAATAAAAAATAGGCGAGATAGGTTGGTAGGACACCTTCTCAGGCATAAAGGTGTAGTCAGGGACATATTAGAGGCAGAAATAGGAGTTAGGAGGGGTAGAGGTAGACCTAGGTTAGATTACTGTTTGCAAATCGTTAAGGATGTGGGTGGTTCTAGTTTTAGGGATATGCGAAGTTCAGCTCAGGATAGGAAAAAGTGGAGGTACGAGTCCAACCAGTCTTAGGACTAACGATCTTATGACGATGATGATGATGTTGATATCAAAGCAATAAAGTCAGGACTACTTCAGAGATAGATATACAGAAACAAAGGATTAGTATAATTAGATTTGCAGATGATACAGCAGTGTTAAAAATCTGGAAAGGAGGAGTTAGAGATAACCACAAATTAAATGGAAGGGGTTTTGACAAAACAGTATGGTATGAAAATAAGTAAACGTAAAGCAATGATATTAGTATACAAGGGAAGAAAGGGTAGGGAAAGAGTGGATATAAAGAGAGGAGGCAAAAAATTAGAAGAAGTCGCTGAATTTGGGTATCCAAGAAGTTAGATAGTTCAGGATGGAAAGAGGAGCAGAGATATACATAAGTATAGCACAGGTTGAGTTGCCTTTAACAAAACGAAGTTATTCGCGATCGTTAGAAATGAAAAGGTATTAAAAAGAGTAGCACAACAGAGGAAGTTAAGGAAGTCAATAAGAAATAGACGAGGAGGGTTGGTAGGACACCTGATCAGGCATGAAGAGCTAGCTAGAGAGACATTAAAAGCAGAAATAAGAGTTAAGAGAAGTAGACGTAGACCTAGATTAGATTACTGTTCACAAATAGTTAAGGAAGTGGGATGCTCTAGTTTTAGAGAACTTCGAAGATTACCTCAGGATAGGAAAGAGTGGAGGTGCGTATCCAACCAGTATGATGATTATGATGGTGATGATGCTGTGCATTATAAGTAATCCGATTCAAATACTGTTGTACCTTTTAAAAATTTGTGTTTTCAAAGGACTCAGTTGTCTAATGATAGTATATAATGATTCGTTTGTTTGGATGATTTCAATTAATCAGGCATTTATATCAATCAACTGTACGACAAATTGATAATATAATTAAATGACCTTCCAATTTAATTGAGTAGGATGATAACTACTGTCTGCATATTATTTCTGTTATTACAATTCATTTTCCTCGTCTACGCAAGCGTCTACACGTTAGGTCGGCGCTTGGTTCGCACTCTTGGCAAATCCCACTATCGGCCATTATGAACTTCAGTCCGTAGTCAGACGTTTGAGGAGACGGTCGTGTCGCTCGTTCTCGTCACATTTTACCGGCATTTGCAATGTTTGTTTAATTTCTAAACTAAAATCGTTTAACTATCGCGTTCTGTATTCAAAAGCAGTTGTAATACGTCCGGCATTTTTAGTTCCGAACTGATATCGATAAAACATGTGAATTTTTGCTCTAGTTATCGATCAAAGCACGCTTGTGATTGTTTTTTGTTGTGAGTTAGTACAAAGCACATTGTGAAACTCGAATATAACTTAATCGTCGTCTATTACTCAAAAGGTGAGAATTGTGTTTGACGCACGTGTGTAATATTATGCTTAGCTTTTGCTTCTCTTTTTTGTGGAAACTCGACTAAAGAATTCTAATTGTGAACAGGTACGTTCCGTTCTTTATCGTATTTGTTTGCAGTTAAGTTGATAAACGTTCATCGGTGTTTTGTAAACATGCAGTACTTATCTTGTCCACTACAGTGTACGAGTTTTTCAAATAAAAAGAATAATACCTTTTCCAAGAGCGCCAAGTTCTCATCATACCAGTAGGGGTAAAAGACCAAGTGTTGGTACTCCAATAGTATCTCCACAGCCTCCATGGCCAAAAATCCCAACGGCTACCTGTATGCGTTTTAATTCTTCAGTATTTGTTTTGTAATACAAGAATGTTGGCTGGATTTTGAGACAAAGAACGGCACTTTTGATTTCGTTACCGGGTTCCTACCGGTTTAATAAAGTAGCTAATGATAAGGATTTATTCAGTGAAGAGTATTAAATTCTGAGCGACTGCGACTCACGTAGGTACTAATCTTCGCGTTAATAATTACCAATTGTTTTTAAACGTTTTTATGACCATACCTTATTATAAGTATCTACTTAGCTACCAGTTAATTGCATAAAGAAATTTGTAGGTGTTTATTGTACTTTGTAATAAATTCCGTAAGTCTTGCATCTACATTTTTACTTCGGAGCCGTAAACATTACCTGCCTCTAAGAAGCATTAAAAGAGAGATTCCGTGTTTATAATTTGAAACTTTCATTTTTAATTATCAACTACGATATTTTGTTATGAGACCGTATTTATTGCAACATTTCATCATAACGCCTTTGCCGATATAGTTTGCATAATTACTCCCAGATTGACGAACAAATATGTTTCATGTTTTGAAGCTGTAGGAACAAGTGGGAGGTCAATGTTAGATCGATAGCATTTTAATCGACATAATTAACGAAACACACTTTGTTCAGAGACTCGTACCCGTTCTTGAATAACTTCATTTAAATAGTTAAGAATCTTCTTCCATGGATGCCATTAGGGAACACCGGTGGTAGACGACATTTTTCTATCATTTATCTGTCTATTAAAGTAAGTTGGATATTTTTTTAATCAACTGCTTTTCATGATTGATCTTTTCTTGGTCGTTAAACTAATTAGACATGAATGACAGATAGTAAGTCATACCTACTTTGGAAAGTTTAAAAAAGAGATTCTAATTAAATCGATATATTTCTGACACATCTTGTTTGATACTGGATTTTGTTCGTACTCATATCGAGTATTTTATTTCTATCAAACTTGTTTACTACTATTTTGATATTGTGCTATCAATGCTAGGTTTTGCGAAATTTTGTCATCTGTAGAATTCCTCAATCTGAGAATTTATAAGGGGATTTAAAAGAATTATTTTGAAAAACTTTCTTCACCAACATAACCGACAGGTAATCTTTTATACCTCTAGAACGATGATCCACGTGCTTTGTAATTTTCTAATAGGTATTTCCTTCAAAATTGTTGTTTCCTTTCATTCTTTTAAGCTAAGATAAATCTGTTCCTTACGATCAGTTAAAGTTGTTATTGAATGTTCATTTCACGTTTATAAAGGTAATAAATTTTAGTTGTCAGATCAAAAGCAGTACTCAATGGGTCATCGGCGCTTCTGTAGCAATTGCATGATTTTTTCACACAATATATGTGATTATTGCTATATAATTCCTTCACTGAAGTAAGTTATTTATAATCACCATAAAGCCGTCAGTCTTAACACGAATTGAATAAGCACCTCCACTTTTTCTTATCTTGAGCTAATATTTACATTTCTTTAAAACTGAAACGTACCATATTCTTAACTATTTGTTAACAGTCTAAGTCTACCTATACTCCTATTAACTCCTGTTTCTGCTTCTAATATGTCTGTAATTAGCCCTTCAGGCCTGAGAAGGTGTCCCACCAACCTATCTCGCCCATATATTATTGCCATCCCATCTATCTTTTCTAAAATCTCCTCATGTCTAATTTTCTTTATCCATGGTATCCTCATCATTCGCCTGTAACACCACATTTCGATCGCTTCTAGCCTTTTTGGTTTTCTATGGAGGCAGGCAGACAAATACCGGCAAACATACACCTACTTTAATGTAGAAAACCCAAATGAAACTGGTTTTGGTTTTATTGAACCGAACTACCTGTAGTTTTTGGACAGTTTAATTATTATTATTAAGTGTAAGGAGGGCCTTTCTTTGAAACACCTGTTACTTGGTATCTTATGAGCTCATCATCTGAAAGTTTTGAGCAGTGGAATAATAATGACACTTTTTTCGTCAATTACCTTATTGTCTACATTTTTCACTATGGATCCTAGTTTGATCAAACAGTTTGCGTGTTTATTTGATTTATTTCATTAGGTATTACAATAGTTCTGTTACTGGTCCAGAACGTAAAGAGAACCACGGTGTAATAAATTTTAAGTCATTTTTTTTAGAGACAATTAATTGCACTGTTCCTTGTTTCAATAATTTTGTCTTTTTTCTTCTTGGAAACTATTCGCGAAAAGTTTTCAGGTGCTTGGCCTTTTTTACTTGTATTCGTAACTACGTTAACGTTGTTTTCACAACTCATTTCAATTACTAAAGATGACGATGTCAACAGCGAAACGACGCGACGAGACGCACCGACACGTCGTCGACGTCGGTCGCTTCTATCCAATCTTTTTCCGCCAAATTATGCCTGATGTTCCTAGTGTAACTAAAGCGAAAAGAATAATTTAGGTGAGCGCCAAGTCGAGCAGAACTCGCGGTTATCTGCGAATTACAGGTATTTTGCATGCAAATAGGATCCGCCCGCCACTTTTAACAATGTTTGCGGCGCCCTCTTTTATATAATTCTCGGCGACAATCCCCGTTCCCGTTCGGGACCGACGACGGGACCTTCCGGATGCGTCGCTCTAATAATAAAGGCGCGCAAAAGGGGCAGGAAACGGGCGAGATTCGAAGGACGAGAGGGAAGAGAGAAAGGCGAAATATGGTGCCACTAACCAGCAACACAAACATCTTTGAAATGGGTCCGATCGGATTGAAAGTAGGGTTATAAATTTTTCAAGGATTTAAAAGCGTCATTATATGGCTTCGTTTTTTTTGTCTTACGAAATCGAAAAGCGGTGTTCGAGTTGCTTTTTTTTTGCTACGCGTATCTACTTCGGAAACATCTTATATAAAATTTATTTGCTGTATATTCTCTTACAAAAAAAAGAAGTAACCATTTAAAAAAGGTTTGCTGGCATAATCCCTTATTCGTATTGTTGTAGGAAACTATTCTAGGTATCTGTTTTTCTCAATTCGTTGCGAAATTGGCTTTTTATCTTTGAGGCCGTTCAAGTAATAGAGATTACGTATTAGTCTAGCTCCAAAACGCTTCTAATTCCAATAAAAAGTCACTTTTAATTCTGGTAATATGGAGCATTCGGGATGGTACCGGTTCCATTCCGGATCTGTCTGCCCTAGTTCAAGTCTGTAGTTTGCTTGGATCACTTAGGTAAATGCTGTGACACTAGTATTCGTAACGAGTGTTTTTTGAAGATTTTCCCTCTTGATCATCAACATCATCATAAGGTCGTCAGTCCTAAGACTGGTTGGACACGCACCCCACTCCTTCCTATCCTCAGCTAATCTTCGCATTTCCCTGAAACTAGAACATCCCACATCCTTAACTATTTACGAATAGTAATCCAATCCAGGTCTACCTATGCCCCTTCTAACTCCCGCTTCTGCCTCTAATATGTCTCTGACTAGACCATGCCTGAGGAGGTGTCCTACCAATCTATCTCGACTATTTTTTGTTGACTTCCATAGAGTCGCCTGCTCTCCTATTCTTTCTAATATCTCTTCATTTCTAACCTTCTCTATCCACGGTATCCTCATCATTCGCCCGTAACAGCACATTTCGAACGCTTTTCTAAACGAAAACAAAAAAAAATATTCCACAGATAATCTTTCACTTTCTTCTGTCTTCAGTTCGTCCATCTCATTTTTCTCACCCAAATCACCACACACCTATTTATACCCCCGAATCCTAAAAGAAGACTGAAAAGAGGACTCCCGCTCATTGGTATTAGGTGGACCTGAAACACCCAAGGGTTTGGTCTTTTAGTGTCTTTAAGTTCTTAGCTATCCTAGTTTGTAGTTGAAGGTCGTAGATTAAGTAACTAATAGCGAAAAGAAGAATAATTGAGTGATGTACGTTTCTTATCGTAATTTCGGTACATTAGTTTAATTGACTTGACTGCCTGTTTATTATTTTTGAACATTTTGCCGCTTAAATTGATAACCTTTTTCGTGTATGCTTGGCTAGTTTAGCTTATGTTGTGTAAACCTTTACGGTCATAGTTCATATTTTTTAATGAATGACTAAATGAACAACAAAAAACCCAAGTTCTCCTTCGAAAATTACTTACATAGTAGATACGTGACGAGAATGCAGTTTAGGTGTGCAGTTAGGAAAAAATCTACAGTATGTGCGTTACATAAAAATGTTTTTCAATGAGATGGTTAGTCGCATTTTATGTAACGATAATGGAACAGATAATTGTGAAACAGTTGAATAAACAAATTAAATCAAATTGAATACTGGAGAGGCTTAAAGCGTGAAAAATAAACATGTGATTGCCTACAAAGTAAGCGACTCTATTAATTTTATTTTACTGCATCTGGTTTTCTATTAGTTTTCATAATATAGACAATCTAGCAATTAATAATAACAATATTTTGTCATACATGTGGGCTTCTCATGACTATGACTATCATAAAAAAATAGTGTCGATAGTTGTGAGAGTTATGAAAATTCAAGAACTTGCCCTTTCTCCAATGTATAAATTAACCTTTTAGCGAACAAACTAGTACAAAGTACCTGATAGAAGTGAAAAATATCGAAACAGTTACTTTGTTTCTATATTTCAACCATGTGTCTTTTTTCAAACAGTGGTACAATTTTCTTTTTGTATATTTAATGTTAAAATGTAGTAAAGTGAACTGGAAATTTCACATACTAAAAATGTTTTGTTCAAAGAAAAGAATATATTAAAGTTGCTTCAGATGGTTTAACTCATAATCCACCGGAAGTGATACTGTTTCGTTTAGTTTTGCGTATTTGATCTTGGTCTTACATATTGGGTCTTGGTTTTAGTCTTGGTCTAGTTCGTTCGGTCGTAGTTTTAGTCATTATCTTGGTCTTCGTCTTGATCTTGGTCGTTTGCTCATCACTCTATTTAATCGTTTCGGTACCCTTGGCTATCTTAAATGCTGATTTAGGAAGTTACTCTATGTATATACATACATATATAACATGGATCGCTGTGTCAATTGTCATTGCGGTTTTTATACCTCATCGTAAGATTACGTTCATGGTGTCTTGGTCATGTCCTTTTTGTTCATATTTTTGTGGACTGTTACGTGAAGAAATGGTTTATGCGTTGTTCAGAATTTTCAGCTGCACCCAGAATCAAGCTGGTGTTCCCCTAACGCTAAGCAACAATATAGACATCTACTGTTCGTTTCAAGAATGAGATATTCCCCCTCCCTTTATTAGGATGCGCCGTAGCATAATTCCAAATTCAATCCTATTTGTCTGTGGAGCTCATTTCTCCACCGATCATCGAGCGAGAACTAGAGAAAAGCGTACAGTACAATTTGCAAAATTATTTAAACTGCCTCCTTAAAATTCAAGAATATGCTTTATTTAAAAGCATATTTAGCCAAAAATAATAACAAGTAAATTAACTTAACGTTCTACACACCCATAAAACTTTTGTTTTGTTTTCTATTGTTAATTTATATACATTTTTGTTTTAAGAAACTGCTAAACATTTTCGTTTAGTACTGTACAATTCTAGCCGATCTCCTAAGACCGCCCATCGAGAGCTCTGCTCGTTTAAGCTTGTTCCAACTATTTTTGTCTTGCTCACGCCTAGTGTATATTCTTTCTATCTTCGCGCAGATTTCATCAAGGTCACAATTCTAACAAATTGAATTGGACTGTAGATCGCTAGATCATGGCGCTTTATTATTAATCGGTTGACGTCTTTATGAATAAAGCTGCATTGTTGTCACTACGTTTGCCATTTGCCTATGTTATTGATCTTTCCTAAGCTTTTAACTTTAAATTATTTCAATAAACAATAAACACTAGTTTAAACATTGCTCTTTTAAGAACAAGGTATTGCATTTAATTAATATCTATAAAATGACGAATTAGTTGAATGAGGTTATATTGTTTGATTTCCGCATGATCGGAATATTTCCAAATGATTTGTCAAGACTGACTTGTTATAACGTCACTTACCTTAATATAGTGCAATGGCCTTCATTTTGTATCGTGTATACTTTACTGCATCTAAGTATATCTGATGCTATTTCCTGATGTGCACTTTGAAATTGTAATTATGTTTACTTTATTTTATACTTATTGGTACCTACCTCATTGTTCTGTTTTCAATTTTATCGTCATAGTTAGTTTTTATATCTATAATGGGTTGAAATGTTTATTTAATAGTAGACGTTAAAATGGAGTACGCCTATTGTATGATCTTGGAATTTACATAAATATGTAACGACTTTCATTTGGATCGTTCATAAACAGTCGTAGTACATTAAGCCGTCAATTTACCAGAATAAAAGGTTACTATTTAAGGAAGCGTCCTATGTTGTGGACAGTACGCTTGGCGACATTAATCCCTCATATCGATACAGATAATCTTAAAAGCTTCCCGAAGTTGCGCCCTGTCACAAAGCCAAAGCTTAAAAACCAGTCCGGCTGTTAAAAGTTATAACAACTATTAGAGATTACGAACGTTTGAGATTACGTGTACTGTTTAATGCCTACCTATAAATATTTACGTAGATATACTATTCATGTATTTATTTGAATCTATTTAGATTGATGTTGTGTGAAGAAATACGTTCATTCATATGAGGTTGATTTAAGAAGTGCTCTGTGCTTCATCATCTGAACTCTTCTAAGCATTAACCGCTATTTTGCTCAGTGAATAACTATTTCAATCAAATATGATATAGAATTGGAAACTTTCAGAGATTTATTGTACTTGACGTGAACGTGACAATTGCTTTGTCAAGCATTAGTCCACTTTAGACATAATGTTTACTACTAACGTGGACGTTTAGAGCCCTCGCGTCAAGTTGCTCTTTTAAACTGAAGACGACCAAGAGAGAGTAATCGTCAAGCACAGAAATACAAAAATATTGAGTCAGTGCAGTTGTGAAATGAATGCTGAGGAAGTAAAAATGATGATGAAACTCTCTGGCTGGTGCTACCTGTTGTGGTTTAAGGTGTTAAAACACAGCTTCTGGACTCTTGATATTTAAGGACCAGTGATGTATAACACTCTTCGCGAAACTTAATTTGGCGAAGTCAATTTCTTTTGTTTAGTTGATAATAAACTGAGATTTGTGTTTTCAATATAATTTTAATTCTAAACTAATATGTACAATGCTATTTAAGGTTGAAAGACTACTGACTACAAAATTGTTTCTCTCAATATAAGATACTTGGAGCAGGTAAACTGCATCGGGTACAGGGGTAGCGACAAGGGGGTGAAAACTAGCAAAACTAGCCGCTTCGCAGAATGAACAATAATATCGTATGGTTAACAAGTTTTGCTTACAAACATAAACATACAGGCTGGTGATAATAATAATGCTATTCTAATACATTTCCAAGAAGTGGTTACTTGAATTTTGCGTAGCAACACAACCATTGGTCGTCAAGTACGCAGTGTACAGTAGGAATCAATGCAATTAACTGGTTGGTATGATCTGGCCACGCGACATGGCTGTTAGTTTGTGGAGGCTCCTAGATATTATTGTAAAGTGAAATTTTCAAATTTGGGTTTGTTTCCCCAGGAACCAGGACCCCTCTTAAGAGTGGGGACTGGCTAGCAGTGCGCAGGTACTTGCCCATTTTTGTCCCTCTGTATAAATCACTCTGAGTTGATACACAAACAAAAATTCAGCAGACGTACCTTCATTAAAGGTGTATTTGGAAAAGAAAAGGTTATAAACGTTCGAAATGTGGTGTTACAAAATGATGAGGATATCGTGGTTAGAGAAGGTTAGAAATGAAGAAGTATTAGAAAAAATAGGAGAACAGAGGACCTATGGAAGTCAATAAGGGATAGGCGAGATAGGTTAGTAGGACACCTTCTCAGGCATGAAGGACTAGTCAGAGACATATTAGAGATAGAAAGAAAGGTAATTAGGAGGTGTAGAGGTAGACCTATATTAGATTACTGTTCGGTTAGTTCGTTGGTAAAGGATGTGGGTTGTTGTAGTTTTAGGGAAACGCGAAGATTGGCTTAGGATAGAAAAGAGTCGAGGTGCGTGTCTAACCAGCCTTAGAACTGACGATTTTATCATGATGATGAGAACTGTTATTTGATTTTAACAGAGTTAAGTAAATTGAAGAAGATCCACATGCTAGTTGGTCAGTTTGATCTTTAGTATGTAAATTTTAGCATGATGATACGACAATGCGAGTAAACAGTTAATTTTTGTAATATAGCATTTTCCTCATTGCTTTTTTCTCGGAACAATTGTGTTTAACTTATTCGACTATCGTGTGTTCTACTGTTTGGGTTTTTTTCTAGATTATCATCGTCATTAGGAACCCAGTTGATAAATTGCCTTTATCATTCATGGTCCATAATCTACTGTTTTACTATATTTTGTATGGAGATGATAGTAGAGATTCGGTGTCTCATAAGTAGTGATGCTTCTTTATTTCGACTTACTAAACTTACATTGGCTAAAAACAAAACGTTCAGAAGCAGGCGGACGGAAAATAGTTTTGACTATGTCTTGAAACATTCGAGATTGCCCTCGTATATTGTAAGAAATTATCTACTACTTTGACGTCCTGGTGGGCGCTGTATATACCACTTGCTTATTGAATGGGAGGTTTGATCAGATTGGGTCTCAACTTGACTTTAATACTGTAATAATCCGAGCTAATTAGGAACAATATCTCTTTGAAGATGACGTTAATGACCTGTAATTGAATCCCGCTGCGTTTAGGACATGGTGAACGTGCGAACTTTTGTGTCTGGATTAAATTAAAACGGAAGTTGTTTTGACCAATTAACTATAACTAAGTAATAGTAAGAAGTATGAGAGGACTTTGTAATGTTTGTTAAATACAAAAACTTTACCTTACGTGATTTCGGAATTCTATCATTCTATCACTTGAACATTATGGTTCACAGTGTACACCGTAGTATTAACACTAAAAAGATGTGCCTAAATCGTTACCAGAATGTTGAAGCAGTGCTGAAGTATAGGTTAGAGTGTTGTAGTACATGTTAATCGGTCATGTTCATATATTTTACTGAAACAACTTTCTATTTTCATGTAATACTATTCACTATTTTCGATGTCATGATCATCACGCAGAAAAGGGATACTTTAATAGTTAGTAGTCGACATTTTTCGAGAACTGGGGGGTATCCTTTTACATTAACGTAGCTGTTTTTAATGGGTGATATCCAGTCGTTATCGCCAATAACCTTACTTAAGTACACATTGCGAGTGAGTTTGTGAAGCAGTTGACAAAGAACACGTCTTAAAGAAGAACAGCGATCTTTTACAATTCGTTGTTAATTCAAAAATAGATTAATTAGAAAAGGGAGGAGAATAGATCTTTTTATTTCTTTTTTTTTATTCCTATCCGTTAGTTTTTTTTATTTTTCATGTTGCATAAAACTTTCTTATTATTAGTCGATATATAGTTCACATTGTCAGCTAACTGATTGACATTCTCCTTCGACTTGTGTGACCTAAATAAGAAAGTATGATAGGTCTAGTATAACTCTAAACTTTAAAAAAAGGCATCCATTAATGGAACGCACTGAAGATATCACCTGCTAAGGATTGCGAAACGTTTCTAGAAACTCAGCGTGACTCATATTGTACATATTACAGAATCCCAAAGCCTGCTCTTGCTATCTTTTCCTTAGATCTTTAGACTTTTGTTACAATTACTCATTTGCTATTCAACGATAAAGTCCCCAAGAATACACATATAACTGTTTTTATAATTACTCTATTTTTTTTTTACAAACGAAAAGTGTACATGCACGTATAAAAAGAATATGTAGATGTATATAATCATCACTTTAGTATTCATTCCTAGTTTGCACGATTAAATGGCAACAATATCGAAGCGATTTAAAAAAGTTACAGATGTCTTTTATGCTATAAAAACGTCCGTCAAATTTACATCGCTCGTTGTACAAAACGGTCACGTTTCTAGAATAGAGTAGTTTTATGGGCCAGGTGTAGAATGTGAAATTAGTAGTAAGTAAATTAAGACACAGCTCCCAAGAAACAGAACTGCATATTTGTAATATTAGCATTTTTCTCGTTTGTTGTTCTGAAATTGCCACGACCAGGTTGGTCATTGGCCGCTTCCAATCTACTGTTGTTACTTCGTAATGGCTACAGCACTGAAACTAGTTATGACAATTTCCGGAATAACAATAGATCGACATCGCAAAACCTTTTTACATGTACTTTGGATACTCAAACTTACTACATATTAAATTTATAAATATCTCACTGGATTCAGAAACTGGTAATTATTACTAAAGTGTGCGTTCATGAAGTGAAAAAGTCAAAATAAGAGAATCTAATTCCAACATAATATCAAAGTCAACCGAATTTTGACTTTGACCGTTTATTAGATACTCTTAATAATATGCGAAACACGACTTAGTAACGGAAGGTTGGAAAATAAGGATGATTTGTAGATGTATTACCATTTCCTGTATTTGTATTAGTCGCGATTCGCTTCTGGCAGTTTCTACAGATAACTGACCACTATGAACTTCTTTGTATTAGTGAATTTGACCTAAACTGGTGATGGCCAACCACAATTTAAAATGGACGTATTTGAGTTCCGGAATGTATCTGTTTGATTAAAACGAATGAATACTTCACAAAAGTAAAATATCTGAGTACAAGAACCATCCTCTTGGATAATGAAGGTGTGCACCTGGTACACATATTTTATCTTACTCGTTCAGATTATTTATTTACCATATCTGTGAACTAGAATGATTTTTAAAGACATTAAAAATTGGTCGTCCCTACGTAACTTAGTAAAGTGAAAGTATCTAAGTTATTCTGAGAACAGTCACCTCAAAAGTTAATAGTAGTTTGTTCCACGTTTTATAGTCGTGAAACTATCAAATTCATCAATTTCCATCATTTACTTAAAAAGTAAAGGAAATTGTCCACTTTGTTAGGTTTTATTTATATATTACTAGCTGTACCCTACCAGGTATAACGCAGTGTGTTGGTATGTTATATAAAACTACCTAAATAAAAGGTGCACCGTAATAATACTTATATCCTTTACACTTTTGCTTGCGAACTCACCAAAACTACGAAAGGTATAATCAGAATGTGCATTGGATAGGTTTTATGCATACAAGTGACTTCCTCTCTAATTAAATTATAGACAGCAAACGTTCACTTTGACATTTAGAACGAGAACATGTGGGAGTAATAAAGTACTTAACGTCTGATTCCTAAAAATAACTTGGTGATCATAGTTTAATATATTTATAAAGGTTTGTCTGTTTTTTGTTACTAAACATTGACAGAAAAATTAAACCAAAGCTAAAATAAGCAATTCATTTAAGTTGAAGGTATTTTTGTGTCTTCACCGGTAGCGTCATTATCAACTCTGTCTCAGACAATGAAATTGGATCATCTGCTCAGAATACAAATTTTTCCGTAGTAATATTTTCGTGTAACAAAATACCATTCGCACTCTGCTTTCCTCTAATTACTCTTCAACAACACTACCATTATTAATTAATTGCCGCTTACTACTATATATTGCCCACTGTATTTCTTCTTCGCTTTTCTTATTTCGCCTTCTGTCGCCTCGTTTCTAGAACTGTCCTTTTGCAAGTTAAAAAAATCTCTTAGGTGTTTCATTTTCACAAGTGCTGATGGCCGGGTAATTCTTCGGATAATTCCAGAGGGTAAGGCGTAAGGCCTTCTTCAGCCTCCTTTAAGAAATCATGGGAACAGGTGGATGGTGATTGAAGTTAATTGTATGAGACGGACGAAATGAAGACAAAAGATTATCGTTGGAATATTATTACTGCCTCAGCATTTGCCTAAGTCATCTAAGGAAACTACGGAAAAAATTGGCTCAGGGCAAACGGACCCGGAATCGAACTGGTGTCCTCCCGAATGCTAAGCCATGCTCTAAACTTCTAGGCCATGCGACTAAAGTGAAATTAGGATACGTCAGGGAATGATTACCGAGATTGGCATATAAGTAAAATGCAATGGTTGTCGATTTATATACATATATTGTTGAAAATATGTATAATTTTGGATTTATCTTTGTAATATTAAAACATTTTTAGATGCATTTATTTTTACTTCAGCTTTCAGTCATAAAATCTCCCTAATTATGTCATCATCATTATAAGGTCGTCAGTCCTGAGACTGATTGGACACATATCTCCTCTCATTCCTTTCCTGATTATGTCGTCTCTAGAAAATTCATCGTAGATTTGGAACAATATCACAAAGTTCTGCTGTTGACATTAGCAAATTTTTAGACCGCATTATATCAAGTATTTTCCCCATTTGCCCTATAACGTTGACCTACTTCTTCGTAAAATCTGTGAAGACAATTCAGTTTATTCTACAATTACTCTCTGAAACTCTTCTGTCAATTTTAGTCTAGTGTCTTCGGCCTATCTCCTGACATACGTACTCAGAATCCTCTCATTCCTCATTTTCTTTCAATTGAAATATTCAGCTATCATATTTTTTAGATGCGTAAGAAATAACTATTTCAACTGTTTGCATACATTGGCTTTGAAGAAAAATTTGTGTCACATCTTGATACTCTGTACTCCTCGTCATCCTCCTCCTGTTTTTGTGCCGCCACTGTTCACCCTTCCATTGTTATACTTCAAAAATGAACAGTCTTTTTTTGAATTTCCGCCCGTAAGCCTTCACTATCATATTAATTTACATGTAATTGTCTATTTGTTCGTAAATTATTTGGATTACATTATCCGCAGAAACCGATGACAGAAGCGCACCTCGCATGTAATCGTAAACAGTTGTTTGTAAAACATTTGCGTTCACGGTTCATTTGAACGTTGCTATTACTACAAAAACGTGAAGCTGGAATGTGACTATTAGTTACGGCTTAATCTGATTAACGTTTCAGTTTAGTTTAATGTAGAATCGTTTTTGAAATGGTTACAAGGAAGTGTAAACAAACGGAGTTCATGTCCGTGAAATTGCCGGCCGATTGTCTTAGTGTTTTCCTCTAGTTTTATTTGAAGCAGGTTAGGTTATACTGGGTTGTTTCCAGCAACGGGAACAACAAAGATCCCTATTTTTTTATTATTTGGTTGGTGTGGGTTGGATTTGGCTTGTTCTACTTATGCTTTTCCAACCTTGAAAACTCCGTAAAGGAATCGTTTCCGTTTCCAACAAACACTACACATACATGTATGCTACTGTTCATATGCTGACTTGGCTAGTGAGACAACTAACTGGATAATATGCAAACTGTTCAAGTATCCACTTTGATGGATATACTTAGAATTGTATGTGTACCATTCAATATTCAGCTAGTTTGCAAATTAGCTAATTGAGCAACAGAAATAAGTGCGGAGCCTGTAAATAAGTAATATGTTACATTACTGTAACAACAACTCTTCTACAGTGATGTAGGTAATTAAATTAAATTAAACATTAAATCTAAATACAAGGTGTAAACGTTAAAAGAATAAACAATTAGTACACGTTGGCTGTAACATAAACCTCTTGAATTACATCTAACAAATAACAAACAATACATGAGCAAAAAATACATGATACACTGTCTTATCACCTTCTGCAACCTCCGCACTTATTTTTGTTACACAATGTATTATACTAACAAAATACTCTTAGTCAACATGTTGAAGTGTACAACATACTAAACTTTTAAGAAAATAGCCACTAATGTAAACAATTGTAATATTTCTTGTTATCGCAACAGCATCTACATTTTCCAGTTATATTCTACATGGCTTATCTGTTCACAATAAAAAGATTAAAGGCGAAATGCAAGTTCTGTTTTTGATAATAAAATACTTTTGGCTTTATTTGTTATAACAATATCAGCATATGTTCTTAAGAAAAGCTACAAATTATAGAAATTAATCGTCTTATATTGCTGATAGCATTGAAATGTTTATGTATTCACGTTCTGTGTTCGCGTTCGTTTAATTTAATTGCACAATAAACATATTACGTTAGGTAGTAATTAATAAACATGTACAGGAGAAATTTATTAGGAGTAATCCTCGATTGAACCGCCTAAGGCATTGTTTGATAAGCATTTCAATTAACCGATCTTCGACGGCATACTAATTGTTATGTCCACAAACAGTGTAATTATTAATTAATTGTTAGTAAGTAAATCTTGAGAAATTAAATCTTCGTGGATCGTTACATCCGGTGGACGAGGTGCGATCAAACGCACCTTTGTTAATTATTTGAGCAGGAAGGGCTCTAATGGCCCACGGATCGTTTGCTGTGTTTGGTTACCGAATTGGACACTGGCCGCACGATTTTAAGATTTATCTCTATCGACTGATCGTATTTTTACACCTTTTAATTGGAGCGGCGACCGTCGTTAATGTACTTTTTTTTTATGAGAAAATTAATTAGGACGGTTCTAACCAATGTTCAAACACCAACAAAAAAAACTGAGAAAGTCTTGACTGCTGTAATTAAGTATTGTGAGAAAACGTAGCAGTAATTTAAATTGTATAAGTACTAAATGCATAGAAACAACGTTGATGTTCCATAATTTTCCTTATGCTACAGTTGTGCAGTCGTGAGACAAAAAATTCTTCGGAGACCACTCGGTATTCTAGTGGCTGTTTAGATTTCTGGCGTTGTTCCGATTCATAAAGAACACTCAATGTTTGTTGAATAAAACTTACAGCTTATAACGTACGTTGTGGAAAGGACTGTTTTTTCGCGACACTATCTATTGGCGTAACGGTATAACTTGATTTTATGTGTTTTTCATTCTGTAGATTCCCTATGTATTAGTTTATCCGATTTGTATTAGTAGATCCGGCTCGAAGGACCAAAAATTCGTGCAGTCATGAAATAAAAAATTATCCGGAGACCACTCGGAAGTTGCGTTTTTGAACTTCCGTTCTACTAGAACGTTTTCAAATAAAACTAGTAGCGAATTTGGCTTGATGTTTTTAATAAGAAAGTTTATTACATATTTATAACATTAAATTTACTTAAAACTAGAGAACAACTAGTAACGAAGGTGGAGTCTAATTGAAACATATCATGGTGGTGGTTAAATGAATTTTCTAAATGTCATCATAGACGAGAGGGTGTCGAGTGTAACCGGATACAGATAACTTCTGAGAATAAGTAAGAAAGAACTAACAATGAGCCAGGAATTAGTGATAATCAGAAAAACCTCATTAATGCTACCAGGAACTATTTGAATTCCTCACGTATATTGTGTCTGTGTAACAATCAAAATATTCACAATGTTATAAAGCTGAACAATAAAAAAAAATTATGACCTAAATAGTTTAAGAAATGTTTAAAAAAATTCTATAAAGTTGAACTGAATAAAGCAACAAAGAAATTTGAA
The DNA here is from genome assembly GCF_000699045.2 of Agrilus planipennis. Taxonomy (NCBI): domain Eukaryota; kingdom Metazoa; phylum Arthropoda; class Insecta; order Coleoptera; family Buprestidae; genus Agrilus; species Agrilus planipennis. Next base: position 606,177 of record NW_020438911.1, on the reverse strand, counting down.
ATGTAATAAAAGTAAACAATTACACTAGATCTAACTAAACGGAAAACTATTTGAATTAAAATAATTGTAAAAATACAGAGAATTAATAGCACTAAACAACAGTGTTATCCAAAATGATTTTCAAACTCTCATACTGTTGGTATTACTTCATTGGGAACATTAAAACAAACACGATTAGTGATTCCACTTACTTGCCAGGGAATTTGAATATTAAATTATTTTTCAACGCTGCACCATTAATTATATATGTATTATACGTAAATTACCCATTTGAAACAAAGGCGGCCGGTAGTCACCATCTTGTTTTAAATGCTTTAATATGAACTCATTTTCCGTAGACTCCCTTCAAATGAGAACCAAAGACGGTTCCAGAAATATATACAACACATGTAGTCGGTGTTTTGTCTTTAGTAGTAGCATTTTTATGGCTTATTATTCTTTTGAAATGAAATAAAATGGGTACAGGTGCATTTTTAGTATACTTTTCTTTCTAATAAAATCACTATGCAAAATAAATGCAACTTATTTATCCTCTCTTCTTCGCATTTTAAACAAACAACACATTCTGCCGCTAACGATTCCCTTGCGGGTAATAAATTCTGCTAGTTGCTATTGTACTTTTTATTAGGTTTTCCTATATCATATTATATTCGTACACGTACATTCAACAACGAAAACATGTAAAAGAATAATTAACGCCAGTGCTTGTCCTTTACTACATGCTCTCTTTGTTTTCGTAACAGCGCAACGGTATTTTCCTTTACTGTTTTCATACATGTTGCTGAGCTTCGTCCCGGCCATTTTCCATTTAGAACGTCGCCATTATTGCTAAACGTACGTATGTAGCTACTCTATGCCTCGGTATTTGTGAGAATGTATACATAACTAATATGTATATGCGTGCCCGTTAATTTTGCATTAAGGGTACAATGCACTACATGCTGGGTTTTGTCTACTTTGTTATTATAACAGTGTCAGCAGTTGTGACTACCAGGGCACATGTACTATACGCTACGACCGTTCTCCTGCGAGCTAAGTCGTAGTCTGACCATTAAATCACCTCGCGTGGTGTGTTGTCATTATAAAAAAACTTTATTGTGCTTCATTCTCATCAGATAATGCTGCTAGGTGAACAATTTCCCCTGTAAAGTAGTCATGAGCAGAAATCCTGACTAGTGATGTTTACGGAGAAAAAGAAGAGATGGACGAAATGACGATGGTAGAAGAATGAAAGGCTATGTGTGGAATGGAACATTATTTGACCAGGATTTACGTACACTATCCAAGGCAACATAAAACCTTGGACTAAGACAGGTGGACCGGGAGTCGAGGCTGCGCTCCTCTGAGTGCTAACTAGTAGATCATGTGAGGTGCGACTGATCTGTCATAGCTTGACTCAGCCTCCTTATGGTCAATGTTGATGTCAATGATGTGTAAATAAGACCAAACACCAATAGAAACGTTTATTTCATTTCAAACATAATTTAAGGAAACTCCAATAAACAGCTCAATGGAATTGAGGTCCAATAGTAATACACAAAATATTTATAGGTAACTGTACGTAACAATTATATGCGCTTCAAGAAAATGTTACAATCCCGGTCAAGCGTCTAATATCGAGTGTTCTTCGTCTGTCCCCCTTGATTCAGCGTTCCTGTATCGGGTGATGCAGTTGGCGCCAAATATGTGCCGATAACCCAAACAACTGATTCATATTATTCACAAAGGAATGGTTCTTAACAGATGATTTAGGGTTGGTGGTGAGCTTGATTTCATCATCTCGGTTCAGATTGCTATAGTGTTGTCTCCACTGCATCTCGACTTATCATCATCATCATCATCATTATCATAAGGTCGTCAGTTCTATGATTGGTTAGACACGCACCTCCACTCTTTCCTATTCTAAGCTAATCTTCGCATTTCCCTAAAAGTAGAGCATCCCACGTCCTTAACTATTGCGAACAGTAATCTAATGAAGCTTTACATCTACTCCTCTTAACTTCTATTTCTGCTTATTATATGTCTCTGTCTAGACCTTCATACCTGAGAAAGGTATCCTTCCAATCTATCTCGCCTATTTCTTATTGACTTCTATAGAGTCCTTTGTTCTGCTTTTCTTTCTAATACCTCTTCATTTCTAACCTTTTCTATCCACGATATCCTCATCATTCACCTGTAACACCTCATTTCGAACACTTCTAACCTTTTCTTTTCCCCCGCGTCCACCGCCTATGTTTCACACCTCTACTGCTCCGCGCTCCAACTCATGGCAATGATATGCATTACTTCTAACTATCACATTTGTAAAACTGTGGTCATGGAAAGGAAACATTGTCGTACCGCACATGTATATTGCAAGATATTTTGAACAGAAAAGGTTCAATAGAGGCACTCTGTTGATGTAATTTAATAGAAGTAGATATTTTAATTAAATTAACATTCTTAAATCGACCTAGGTATAATATTTGAGATAGTTTATTGACGTTTTTACTACTTTTCGATCTTTGAAAATACAAAATGGAACAGCTCGATTTTTATTCAGAAAAGAAGTGACATGACGGAAGGATTAGAATTTATTTTTGCAAATTGATCGTAATCCTTGTCTGCCAATTGTGGAAAATAAAATTTATTTTCTTCTCAGATGGTTTAATAGCATCCACTTCTAAAGGATTATTCAAAAGATAAGAGACGAAAGAAGATTGTATTTTTTCTTTTGGCACACGTCTATTATTATTAATGGATCCAGCTACTTACCTCCGGTTAGTAAGATAATAAATCGGCATAATTAAAACGGGATTAAGCAGAACCAAGCTTTAATAATTCTAACAGATAACGTCCTTCAAATGTCTCTCATGTCATTACTTTGCATTTTTATATTACATAATATCCATCCGATCGGGCATTATTCCTTTTTTCTCCGTCATTCCGTTGCATGTTTCGCTCGCGCCAGCGTCGAGTCCATCATTCACTGTCTCCGACTCGATCCATCTAAAAAGTGATGCCAAACGATAACATCAAGCGAACGGTTGGGTTGGTTGGCCAGATTCCAGGGACTATCAAAAACTAATTAAAAAACTTAGATCGCTCATTAATGGTACAAATTTTTAAGAACTTTTCCCGGGGAATAATTTTTAATGAAGTTCGGTATCAAGATCCTTTGGCTGGATTACAGACGTTCCTTTCCATCATAATCTTGAGCGTCAATAAATTATGACAAGAAACAGCAATGATTAATGTTAACAAAAAAAAACTGTTAAAAAGTTACTTAACTGTACGCATGGTGCTCTCTTACGACTGTTATCTAATTGTTTTGTAACTAATGGGTTATATAAAAAGTAATTATCATATTATTTTCCGGTCTTTTCAGTCTTTTTAACGCTTTGTTATAAAAAAGCCGATTCACATAAGTACATGTATGGATCCAATATAAGAATCAATGTTTATACATTCTAATTATTAAAAGTTTATTTTACATTATAGTTGTCGCTCTAACCAATGTTGTTATAACCACTGTATCTAATTACTTCAAAACAGAAATAATAGACTAAAGATTTTATTAATACGTAGCAATTATAATAACCAAAATCCTTTATCAGAGTAGAAGTTGTGCTGCAATTGCTAGGTAAATATCCTCAGTGTCTGAAATTTTATTTCTCACTGTTATAGTTCAGCTTTTCCATAATTGAGATTTCGAATTGTTTGTGTAATCTTTATGAAAATATTAACAAGTTAATTTACTCAACGTAACGCTTGTTGCGAAATCTAGTAATGTTTTCAAATTGATTCGTTGTCCTTGAGTTAAATGTAATTATTGCCAGTAGAATCTTAATTAACGGTTCAAAGGTTAAGCCATTTATACTTGCACGTTGTGAAATTCAGTAAAAGACTAAATAACGTTAAAATTGTTTTACTGTTTCGAACATATTTGTTACAATTGTTTCGTTCTTTCGAATATCCTCAGATCTACTACGTATTAGAAACTGTTTAATTATACATTTTTTCATTTGTTTTGCGATACGTCAGTATTACCGTCATTTTTAAATGCAATTACAACGGCATGACAGTAGGTGGTATTGGAATATAATTAAATAATAAAGAAATCGTTGTACGCGTGAAGACGAGTTTTTGTACAGTTTTTGTATATAAGAAATCGTTGCAATGTTCATTCGAGGCATGCCGACCAGACCGGAATATTGAATAGGAGGCTGGTGGTCTTGGTGTACATGATTCAGGAAGCAAAGCCAACGCTGATTAGGATGCATCTGAGGTCCGTCTTATTGAATCCTGACCAGAGAGAGGAGTGCAACGGTAGCAGAAGCGCATATGTATTTGTATGCGCGTGCGTCTGTTTGAATGCTTGTGCTACGGATTCTCGTGCAAACACACACACACACATACACGTTTGCATAAGGACGGGCACGAGAGCTTGCTTGATTGAAACATTAAACTACTGTTATTAAGGCCTCGTCGATGGCACTTACTAAGATTAGCTTAATGTTGCAGTAAGGTCGGTATTACGTACACACACAAGTACTGTGCACACAACGTATCTGCATGTCCTACATATTAAATGGTAACTAGATATAAATAGGATTCGGAATTCTAAAGGATTTGTTATGCACATATTAAATACAATGCTTTTCAGAGTTTATAAGCAAAACTGCAGTAATGTTTAGTGATACAGAAAACGAATTCAGATTATTGTAGCGAGCACGAGCGTGTCTGTGTGCGATCGGGCACACGTGTGCATGAACGGCTTATCGATTCGCCGACTAGCCGCGGGCGCCTTTCTTCATGCGCGCCGTATTTGTAAATGTGTGTGTGTCGTACCTGCGTTCTGGGAAAGCAGTTAAACAGTTCAAAGAAAAAAGAAACTATCCGGATGTTTCTAGAAGGTTTCAGAAAGTAAACAAAAGAGTATTTAAAGGAAGAGACGATCGCCGAGATAATCAGAAATAAATTGGCAGTGATAGCAGTGAAATAAATAGCGCAGTGAATCGTGATATATCAACAGTAGTCTAAATAAATAGAAAAAATCATAACCTAAGTTTAGTAATAATTTAATAGTGTTTTTAAGTTCTTGAATAACTAGTGTAAATAAACAGTTTTTGTTGTTATCACTCTTAAAAGTTAATTTTTTTAAATCCACGAACATTACATTATACATTTGTAGCTACTGACCACACAGAAAGTTATGACAGGACCAGGCTTGACCAAAGATTTTCCAATATTTTACTAAGTATGACAAGGAGATATCCGCTTTGTTTTTATTTATATTCACTGTTGTAATCACTCAGTCGGAAAGAACCGTTAGTTGGTTGTTTCCCGAACAATTGCACAAAAATGAAGGAAACATTTCCATTTCGTTATGTAGATAATTTCGAGCCAAAGACATCGGTTTCATGAGTAAAAGTTGAATCAAAATAAGGGACGAAATTACGCTTTTAGCTTTTAGCGGCGTGACACGAGCAAATGGATAAAACGAACGGACTCAAATGGTATACTGTACAATCATTATTGCTATTACTACCCGTGGCGCGAGTCCTATTAAGGTAATATAGTACAGTAGACTATTCCATGCAATCTCGATACGCACGAGAAGCAAATAAGGAGTTTTCGAGGAATTGCACTTTTTCGAGCGTATTTTTGTATGCAAGAAAGTATTGAATTTTTAAATATATCAAAGGTGGTCCCATTTAAATTCGAAGAATATATTCCACTTCTAAGGGCGAAAAATTAAGGGATAATTCGTGTTTTAGACTTTTGAGTTATAGATTGTATCCATATATCTATAGGCAAAGTTTTGTAATCGGTTTTTATAAATTATAGTTATAATTACTTATTAAGAATATTTTTGTATGTGACACTTGAGGGTTTGAGGGGGTTTCACTTCATAGTAAGTAAGTAGCCCATCGGCTCCTTTTAAATTGGCAATATCAAAGCCTAGTTATGTTGAGCTGCTATGCTTCATTGATTGCTTTTTTTAGATTACCGTGTTATCTCATTCATTATTTACTTTCTTGATTTCGGAAAAATTGTTCTTCCTATCGACAGGAAAGATTTGCCCGTAGGGGTGAAGCTGTGGAAAAGAAAGCTGGCCGTTCTGAAAAACTGTCCTTCATGTCAACTAAAAAGATTTACCTATACGAGCGAAGCTATGGAAAAGAAAGCTGGCCGTTTGGAATGATTATCCTTCATGTTAACTAGAAAGATTTTCCCATATAGATGAGGTTATGGAAAAGAAGATTGGCCGTTTGCAATGATTATCCTTCATGTCACCTAAAAAGATTTGCCCCGTACGGGTGAAGCTATGAAAAGGAAAGCTGGTAGTTCGAATATATTGTCCTTCATGTCAACTAGAAAGATTTGCCCGTAGAGGTGAAGCTATAGAAAAGAAAGCTGGCCGTGCGGAAAAATTGTCCGTCATGTCAATTAGAAAGATTTGCCCATTTAGGCGAAGCTATGGAAAATAGAACTGGCCGTTATCATTCATGTCAACTAGAAAGATTTGCTCATTAGGGCGAAGGTATGGAAAAGAAGGCTGACCGTTCGGAAAGATTGTCCTTCATGTCAACTGGAAAGACTTTCCCAGGCTGAACTAATCGGTACTAATATTTCGCTGCTGGTAAATGAAAGGGTCATTGGATACTAAATATTTAATTTATTTGTACAAAGTCAATTGGCTTTTTAACTAAAGCGCCACATCGTAATCATCCATTATATAGTTCAAAACCCACCAATTATTCATAAATCCGAAATCCAATACACGTATTTTAGGAAACGTGTAAGGAAACTTGAAGTATTTAATTTCTTTTCCAAAATATCTGTAATTCTCCTCATCAATTGTCCACATAAAGGAAGCAAGCAGTAAATTAAGTCTTCTAATTAGACCTTTCTGATGACATTGTTGGATAAATTTTACGTAATTCTCAGCTTGAGGTTTCCTTAGCGATTTGGGTAAAAGGGCTATATCGTTGGCCGAATTTAGTACAGCACTCCAGTAATGTCTTTCGTCAGGGTTGATTTTGTATACTTGCCACGCAGCAGCACTAAGGAGGGCTATATAAATGGACTGAAAAGGGTGGTCCCTTATGTCCTTTATTACATCAATTCCAACCTACGAGTAAAAGAAATGTTGTATGTTGTAAAGAAGAAATAGCTTTTTCAATTTTTATGTATTTATAGTATTTATAAATTACGGAAGAAGGTCACAACATGAGCTGCTGGAATTGAATAGGTGAATTATGGAAATAGTAGGAGTAATTTTCACTAGATGAAAATTCATATTGAAAGTGAAACTTAGCCGTTATTGTTAATACTACTCGATTGACTTTGTGGCCAAAAGTGCAAGTTTGCTACAACGATCCTATATGTGGGATGTTGGTGCTTCAGGAACCGAGAAGGTCAAAAGTTAAAGGAGTTAAGTTAAGATGTCAAAGCTGCCATGAACTCATGTCATATTGAGGGCTAATATGGTTGGAGGAGGGCAGTGCAGGTAAAAAATTAAAAACATATTGGAAAAGAAAGTAACCTAACCTTACCTATTCTAGAATACGTCAATTTCTTTTCCAATGAACAATGAACACATGTCAGTAATTCGACCCATCGCGGGATTTTAGCAATTTTTGATTGTCGGGATTTTAGACAGTCCAGATTTTGACTATCGAATTTATGACAGTCGGAATTTTGAAGCCACGGAATTTTATGTACTAACAACACTTGTGGTTTTCATTACAGTCTAATATAAATGTTATCAGTTAATATAATGAGAGTTGAAGGTAACTTTGACTTCTTGGGATCCAGCATCCCAGTTCCCTACCAAACTATTCCTTAAGCTTCCCCTGCACTTCCACATAGGTTAAGAAACAGTCTCCTATCAGCCAGGGCACTTACGCAAGGAGCTTTATATTAAAAAATAAATACTATTGAAAATCTGTGTATTTCGAAAGGATTGACCAACATTACCTTAATGATGTGACAAGTATACCTAACAGTATTCCACTTTAAGAACAAAAAGTCACGTGAACTCTTTTAATCCAAAATTCCTATTTGTAGATATTCAGAATCTAACCTGTGTATATTCCTTGTATGTAGTTTTCCAATAGATAATCCACTTTTCAACAACCGTCCCCTTGGAAGTCTCATCCAGTTCTTTACCAATATCTTGAAGGGTCACGCCGGCCCTATGAGCGGTAGCTTTCAATTTTTGTCCAATTTTTGAGCATGTGTTCAAACTCACTTCAAGGGCTAGCTTGTAAAATTTCAGCGCCGCTGGCTTACTAATATAATAAAAACGGTTCATTAAAAAAATTGACATGTCAAACAGTTCATCATAGATGTCAAAAATGGTTATGTAATTTCTCATGACAGCAAACATTTTATTAATCAGGTGGTTCATCTTTCTCCATTAATTTTATTCTAGATTTTGGTTTGAATTTGTTCTTCAAGTAGGAAGAACCCTCTTCAGTTATTACTCCCTTAGTAGTTTTCAAAATTCTAGACCTTTTTTTATAATTTTCATTTTGACGAAGCAGTTTCTACTTTGAAAGCAAAATGTATTCTATCTAACTTGCATCTCAAGATATTTCTATTTATTATTGACGAAAACCATCTATTCAGAAGTAGTGGTGACATATTCAATATAAATCAACCATGTTACCAGTGGGGATGCTGCTAGTTAACAACGCAACCGTGAAGCAGACCCATTGAAGAAATAGAAGCCTTCTACTTTGACCGCGAAAGCCACATAACTACAGTTGAGAAGGCTCCTTAATAATTACATATCCTAAAAGTTTTGTAAGTAGGATTTCTACATATGTCTTAGATATAAACTTGAATAAACATACTTACCATTTGAGATTTATAGCGCTCATCAAGACAGGGGTTATAAACAGAAATTAATAAAATGTTGATAAAATAAAACTAAAAACACTAAAAAGTCAATAAAAAATTTGAAGGTCAGTTTACCGATGTACCACTCAATATACTACGTAATTCTCTTTACAGTCACTTCGTATTTTATGGCTGCAATTTTGATTTTATATAAGCAAAATTTAACCTATAACCATCGAATGGTTTAGACAAATCGGTTGACCCCGCACTGATTAAAATCCGTCCAGCTGTTTGGATGCTTCGAGGGAATAAGGAATCCCACATACATTATGTTAATATGCTTACTTGGTGAGCTTGTAAACTAACTGATGGATATTTGTGAATATAGAAGCAGTCCAAATGTCTGATTTGATATATATTCTTAGGATTATACGAAGTGACTGTAGTGTAACCTTATGATTCTAAGTGTATCCGACAAACGATACATCAAAAAATAGAACGATAAGCATAGTGAATCGGCTCTAGATGTATATCTGGATTATTTTTTGAGGGTATATTGGTACTAATGAGATATGTTAATCTTGAAAATTTTAAACCTTTATCTATTTTGTTTTTTGAATAAATCTCAAAAACCGAAAAATAAGAGAATAGATAGAGGTCTAAAATTTTCAGAATTAATGTATCCCTTTAGTACCAATATACCCTCGAAATAATCTGGGTATTCTCTGGAGCCGGTTCACTATGCTTATCATCCTATGGCCTTTCCCCCAAAAACCAGTACTCGATACGTTGAATTGAATTACAATATTACAATTTTGTGATGTAACTACAAAATCATTTTCCTTGTATTTGTGCTATAAGATATTACTTCTTGATTTTAATTTCAACTTCATACGTCCGCGTGTTCCTGAGAAAAAGAGTCTGGACAGGCAGACTCACGGAAAACGAAGTGATCCCATAAGAAGGGCCTCCTTTTCCTTTTGATGTACGAAACCCAAAAATTAAACAACCCCGTGGTCAGTATGTTAGAGTATTGAGATTTTGCATATGTATTGTACAAGGTGAAGGGCGTCGCCATTTAAATGTAGTTCAGATGATATTAATTGCTTTTTTAGAAATAAAAGCACATAATAACCGTGATTTCCATTGCAGTTCCGTATGCTATTCAAAGTGTTAACGATATATATTTACATTCGGGTATTTGTATTTAATACCTATCTGTTCAATGCCTACATCTATTGTTTAGGTCAATAATAATGAATATTAAACATATGCAAAAGGCAATACGTTTACTCATTTAAATAATTGTTTTGGCGCTATTTTCCTACGCACGCTATTACCATGATTTAATTTTATCTCTTTACTTTAGAATTTCAGTGGTAGGCGTTGTTTCAAACCTTGGAGGTGTTAAAAAGGAACTTAATCTATTCCTTGGCCATTTAAGAAATCTTTCTTTTTTGACATTATGTTGAAAATATTGTAGTTGTTGAATATAGAAGCGATAAAACTAAAAAAAAAAAGAAATGTCTCTTATAGTATACTTTATATTAATGCTGTAGAACCTCGTGAAACGATTGAGCGGCATTGAGACCCTGACCGGTTTCCGTTTTGATCGGTTAATCGGAGACGCCAGACCGGGTTTTTGTGTTTATTTAAATGATTGAAACTTGTTAGAATATGAAGAACTAAAAAAAGACAGTAAGATTTTTTATTGCAAAATGTGTCGTTTTCTTCAAAAACGATTGTTGTAACTAAATGAGACGCTTGTGGGATTGTTAAATGACTAAAAAAGTTAAATTGTGAATTAAGTTTAAACAAAACATAGTACTATGACTAAAACAAAAGAGGGTCGGTCTTCAAATACACAATCAATCAATGTCTGTCGGATGCCGAAATCAAAAATTCGGGATTTTTTAGTTTCTTGTTCTACTTTCATGGTTTTACAGGTGGTACCCTAGCTAAAGCGTACTTAAATTAGATTTCGATTTTTACCATTATAGTTCCTTACACGAACACTGAAGCAAATCAGGGCATGAAAGGAATTGTGTGTCAGGACAACAAAACAATATATTAAAGTGAAAATATTGACTCAAAACGTGAAAACTTTAGCAAAAATTATTGGAATGTTCAAATTTCTATTAAATGGATCATTTAAAACTTTAATTGTTGATGAGGGATGTAGGGATGAGATACGGATATAGAAGAGTGATACATAGTTTGTACAAAGAGCAACAGGCAGTTATAGAACTTAAGCAGCAACTTACAGAAGTAAATATTAGGAAAGGAATCAGACAAAGATGCACACTGTCACCACTTTTTTTTAATCTACAAAGGTAAATGATTAGTATGCCTACAATTAGATGCAATATTTAACATCAGGCAAGGAGGAGTTAGAGGTAGTTTAATATTATGGTAATGATAATAAAAAAAATGCAAGCGGTATTGACAAAACAGTATTGTATATAAAAAAATAAAAGTAATACAATAATACTGATATGCAAGAAAGGCAAAATAAGTTGAAGAGCTAGTACAAAGGTAAGAGACAAAAAATTAAAGGTAAAATTAAATCGCCTTTTTAAGAAGCCACTTCTATGCTCGCGAACGATTAATTTAGAAATCCGAAAAAGATGTGTGTCTGGAGTGCAGCGGTTTGTGGGGCGAAATATGGATGGTGGACGCAGTGGAAAAGAAAAGGTTAGAAATGTTCGAAATATGGTGTCGGCAGAGAGGGTTAAAAATTAGAAGGTATTAGAAAGAGTAGGAGTAGAGAGGTCACCATGGAGGAACTCAGGATGGAAGGAGCAGTAGAGATATAAAGCAGAGGATAGCGTAGAGTCGAATCGCCTTCAACAGAAAGAAGGCACTTCTATGCTCGCGAACGATTAATTTAGAAATCCGAAAAAGATGTATGTCTGGAGAAATATCGACGGTGGACGTAACGGAAAAGAAAACGTTAGAAATCTTGGAAATGTGGTGTCGGCAGAGAGGGTTAAAAATGAAGAGGTGTTAGAAAGAGTGGGAGTACAGAGATCACTAAGGAGGAACTCAGGATGGAAGGAGAAGTAGAGATATAAAGCAGAGGATAGCGTAGAGTCGAATCGCCTTCAACAAAACGAAGTTACTTCTATGCTCGAGAACGATTAATTTAGAAATTCGAAAAAAATTGTTAAAAATGTGTGTCTAGAGAGCAGTGCTTTTTTGGGTAAAATATGGACGGTGGACGCAGCGAAAAAGGTTAGATTAGGTTAGAAGTGTTGGAAATACGGTGTCGGCAGAGAAGGTTAAAAATGTGTAGGTATTAGAAAGAGTAGGAATACAGAGGCCAGTACGAAGGTCAATAATAAATAGACAAGATGGATTTGTTGGACACCTCAGGCATGAATGGCTGTTTAGTGACATATTAGAAGCAGAAAAAGGCGTTGAGAGGAGTAGCAGTAAACCTACATTAGATCATTCACAAATAGTTAAGGATGCCGGATGTTCTAATTTTAGGGATATGCGAAGATTAACTGAAGGTAGATAAAGATGAAGGTGCGCGTCCAACCAGTTTTACGACTGATGACCTTATGATGATGATGATAATTTAACTGGAAATAACTTATCTTCACTTATTAATTATTTTATCACCGAAATAGTAGATCGAAAGTATGTCAAATGGGGTTGCTAGGTATATGTATAGGTAGGTATTAAAAAAAAAAAAACAATTTAATTGTCGCATGTCACCGACGCGCCCTAATATGTTACAGAAGATAAATAGATCTAAAAACAAACAGAGTTCTTGTTTATACAATTAGCTGTGAACCACAATAACCATAACTAATAAAAACGTAATTATTTGTGGAGCATGTGTGTATTGTTTACGGGTACCTATATACGGTTATGTGTATGCATTCCGTTGATATACGTAATTTAATTAATTATTCCGTCGTCCGGTTGATATGTTTCCTGTGTATCTTCATTATATTTATCTAATAATTCATTGCATTGCCGACGTTAATTACAGAATTTACGAGTGGAACCTTGTACGCGCATATATTATTTAATTTGCTTAACGCCCCTGTCTATCTGTTTGTATGTTTGTGTGTGTTTGTTATAATGCTTCTGCTTATTCACTGAAAATAACTAGAGCGGCGAGCGCCAGGTTTTACTGCTTATAGTGTCCCTTCCGTTCGGTTCGTTTAACTTATAATTTTTTCGATGGCATATGTCTATACAGCTTTATATTCATTCCGTTATGATTTTACCTCTACAGGTATACAAACAACAAGTGTCTTTCGATTGGTTCTTCACACTGAATAAGCGGGAACTAAACTTCTTATTGTTCTTCAGTCTGAATGAATCCTTATACTACAAACTACACTACTGTAGCAGTCGCTAGAGATTTCAATGAAGTACTGCTTTGGAATGCATAGCATCAAAGGTGTTTTTGTTCGTCTTGTTGACTGATTACGGTCATCTAATTGGTTTCCAATGATTAAATCGATAATCTTTGAATTTACGAGGGACAAGTTATAAATATGCATGTACTAAAGTGATCTTCTGGGTGTTCCAATTAGATCGGTCGTGGCACATTATTTATTACTGACTGCTTCTATAAAATTTAAGATACGTATCAAAGTAGGGTTTCGTAATTAACATAGGGAGGTACGTGAGCTTTTCCAGAATTTAAACGAGCTTCGACCACAAGTGGTGTCATAACAATCGTCTTCAGATCTGATCTGTAGATTTACAAAACATTGAAGAATTACGCAACAAACGTATAAATTGTCAACGGAATAAATTACTGCAAATGTTATACTATTGTGATTAGTATTGCCAAAATGGAGACATTTCTGTTGTAGTTACAGTAGATTTTAAGGGCGAATGGTCTTAGAACGGCATGCAGGTTTGCAGCTCGCGTTGACACCAGCTATCACCTTCGGTCACCATTTGCTTAATGCGGGATTTCTGTCGTGACCTTAGGACACCTGTCGCCCTAGTTCGAACAAACGATGCCGGTTAACTATCGGCCAATGTTCCTTCGGTGACTTGGAAGGTAGCCTTCGGAAAAAAAAATGCTTTTGGGTTCCGGGGGAAGTATAGTTCATCATCATCATCATAGGGTCGTCAGTCCTAAGACTGGTTGGACACGCACCTCTACTCCTTCCTATCCTAAGCTAATCTTAGCATTTCCCTAAAACTAGAATAATCCATGTCCTTAACTATTTGCGAACAGTAACCTAATGTACGAGGGTGGATTGATAAGTTTCCGGCCTGACCAAGAAAAACAAGGTTTTTAAAAATTTTTTTTTTTTATTTCTCAACATAATCTCCTCCAAGGCTGATACATTTCTCATAGCGGTGTTCCAGTCTATTAATGCCATCTCTATAGACTGATTCGTCAAGCTCCTCAAAATAACCATTTACAGCTTCGATTACTTCTTC